>NW_026995190.1:0-4369 GCF_028769735.1 Zonotrichia leucophrys gambelii
CCCGATACCCCTGGTGCCCCCTTTCATCGGGAACCAACCTGCGTATCGTGGATTTTCAGGAGCAAGCCGGCCACTCCCAGCCACAGGTCCCAAACACAAACTACGGCCCTTTTCCCTGGAAGTAAAACTAACCTGCCCTCTTCGGTGGCAGATTGCAGAGCCACTTGACTCATCAAACAGCAACATTGGCACTGGTGCCACCTTTCATCTGGGAACCATCCTGCGTATCGTGGATTTTCAGGAGCCAGCCGGCCACTCCAGCCACAGGCCCCCGAACACAAACCACGCGCCTTTTCCCTGGCAAAAAACTCACCCACCCCGCTTCTGGCTGGCAAGATTGCAGGAGCCACTTCCTCTATCAAACCAGCCCGCACTCGACACTGCTGCCACCTTTCATCTGGGACCATCCTGCGTATGTGGATTTTCAGGAGCAGCCGGCCACTCCCAGCCACAGGTCCCCAAACACAAACTACGGCCCTTTTCCCTGGAAGTAAAACTGACCTGCCCGTCATCTGGCTGGCAGATTGCAGGAGCCACTTCCCTCTATCAAACCAGCCCGACTTGGCACTGGTGCCACCTTTCATCTGGGAACCATCCTGCGTATCGTGGATTTTCAGGAGCCAGCCGGCCACTCCCAGCCACAGGCCCCCAACAACAAACCCCGGCCCTTTTCCCTGGAAAAAAAACTGACATGCCCCTCTTCTGGCTGGCAGATGCAGGAGCCACTTTGCCTCTATCAAACCAGCCCGACTTGGCACTGGTCTGCCACCTTTCATCTGGAGACCATCCTGCGTATAGTGGATTTTCAGGAGCCAGCCGGCCATCTCCAGCCACAGGCCCACAACACAAATCACGGCCTTTTCCCTGGAAGTAAAAACTACCTCCATCATTTTGGCTGGCAGATTGCAGCGAGCCACTTGGTTCATACAACCAGCCCGACTTGGCACTGGTGCCACCTTTCATCTGGGAACCATCCTGCGTATCGTGGATTTTCAGGAGCCAGCACGGCCACTCCCCAGTCCACAGGCCCCCAACACAAACCACGGCCCTTTTCCCTGGAAATAAAACTGAATGCCCCTCTTCTGGATGGAGATTGCAGGAGCCACTTTCTCTATCAAACCCTTCCGACTGGCACTTCTCCCCTTTCATCTGGGAACCATCCTGCGTATCGTGGATTTTCAGGAGCCAGCCGGCCAATCCCAGCCACAGCCCCACAACACAATACCACGGCCCTTTTCCCTGGAACAAAACTCACCTCCCCGTCTCTGGCTGGCAGATTGCAGGAGCCACTTCCTCTATCAAACCAGCCCGACTCGGCACTGGTGCCACTTTCATCTGGGAACCATCCTGCGTATCGTGGATTTTCAGGAGCCAGCCGGCCACTCCCAGCCACAGGCCCCGAACACAACACGGCCCTTTCCCTGGAATAGAAAACTACCTGCCCCTTCTGGACTGGCAGATTGCGGAGCCACTTCCTCTCTCAAACCAGCCCGACTCGGCACTGTGCCACTTTCATCTGGGAACCATCCTGCGTATCGTGGATTTTCAGGGCCAGCCCGGCCACTCCCAGCCACAGGCCCCGAACACAAACACGGCCCTTTTCCCTGGCAAACAAAACTCACCCCCCCGCTTCTGGCTGGCAGATTGCAGGAGCCACTCCCTCTATCAAACCAGCCCGACTGGCACTGGACCACCTTTCAATTTGGAACCATCCTGCGTATCGTGGATTTTCAGGAGCCAGCCGGCCACTCCCAGCCACAGCCCACCGAACAAAACCACGGCCCTTTTCCCTGGAAAAAACTTACCACCCCGTTCTGGCTGGCAGATTGCAGGAGCCACTTGCCCCCTATCAAACCAGCCCGACTTGGCACTGGTGCCACCTTGGGTCGGGAGCCCTCCAGCGTAATGTGGATTTTCAGGGCAGCCGGCCACTCCCAGCCACAAGTCCCCCAAAAAAACCACGGCCCTTTTCCCCCGGAATAAAACTGACCTCCCGCATCTCCTGGGGAGATTGCGGAGCCTCTTGCCCTACAAACCCGCTCCTCGGCACGCTGCCCCTTTCACTGGGAACCATCCTGCATATCGTGGTTTTCGGACCCGCCAGGGACTCCCCCCACAGGGCCCCCAAACACAAAAAGGCCCTTTTTCCCCGGCAAACAAAATTTTTAACCCCCCCGCTTCGGCTGGCAGATTGCAGGAGCCACTTCCCCCTTCAAACCACCCGACTTGGGACTGTGCCACCCTTGGGGCGGAGCCCCTCCACTATTGTGTATTTTCAGGGCCCGCCGGGCCCTTCCCCCCCACAAGTCCCCAAAAATAACTACGGCCCTTTTCCCTGGGAAAAAAAACTGACGTGCGCATCATCGGCGGGACATTGCAGCAGCCATTGTAATATCAACCTGCCAAATTTGGAACTGGTCCCCCTTTCATCTGGGAACCATCCTGCTATCGTGGATTTTCAGGAGCCGCCGCCACCCCACCACAGGCCCCCAAACACAAACCGGCCCTTTCCCTGGAATTAAAACTGACCTGCCCATCACGCTGGCAGATTGCAGGGAACCCCTTGGCTCTCTCAAACCCCCAACCCACGGGGCCACCTTTTATCTGGGAACCATCCCCGCTATCATGATTTTCGACCACCGGCCACTCCCACCCCAGTCCCCCGAACACAAACCACGGCCCTTTTCCCCGGGAAAGAAAAATCACCCGCCCCCCTTCTGGCTGGGAAATTGCAGGGGCCACTTCCCTCTATCAAACCACCCCCACTTGGGGAGTGGGGCCACCCTTTCATCTGGGAACCACCTGCGTATCGTGGATTTTCAGGGGCCAGCCGGGCCCCTCCCACCCCAGGTCCACAAAAAAAAAAACTACGGCCCTATTCCCTGGAAGAAAAAACGACCTGACCTCATCGGGTGGGAGATTGCAGGAGCCACTTTGCCCTATCAACCACCCGCTGGGCACTGGCCAATTGGGTCTGGGAACCATCCTCGTATCGTGGATTTTCAGGAGCCAGCCGGCCCCCCCAGCCACGGGCCCCCGAACACAAACCATGGGCCCCTTTTCCCGGGAAACAAAACCACCCGCCCGCTTCTGGCTGCAGATTGCGGGGCCACTTTCCCCCTATCAAACCCCCTGACTCGGGACTGGTGCCACCTTTCATCAGGGAAACCCTCCTGTGAAACGGGATTTTTAAAGGACCCCGCCCGGGCCCCTCCCACCATAGGGCCCCCAAACAAAACTACGCCCCTTTTCCCCGGAAAAAAACTGCCGCCCATCTCTGGCTGGGAGATTGCAGGGAAACCCCTTGGCTCCTCAAACCAGCCCCCACTTGCACTGGTGCCACCTTTCTCTGGGAAAACCCTCCTGCGTACGTGGATTTTCAGGGGCCAGCCGGGGGCCACTCCACCACAGGCCCCCCAAACAAACCACGGCCCTTTTCCCCGGCAAACAAAACTTAACCACCCCCCTTCTGGCGGGAGATTGCAGGAGCCACTCCCTCCAAACAAAAAGCCCGACTTGGGGTCTGGGCCACCTTGGGGCTAGGGGCCATCCCGCGTATTGTGTATTTTCAGGGGCCCTCCCCATCCCCCCCAAGTCCCCAAAAAAAAACTACGGGCCCTTTTCCCCGGGAAATAAAAATGACCTGCCCCTCATCTGCTGGCACATTGCAGCAACACATTGTAAATCAAACCTGCCCAACTTGCACTGGTGCCCCTTTTTTTCCCGGGACCATCCCGCTATCGTGGGGTTTTCAGGAGCCAGCCGCCACACCCACCCAGGCCCCCAACACAAAACCACGGCCCTTTTCCCTGAAGTAAAACTGACCTGCCCTCATCTGGCTGGGGAGATTTCAGACCCTTCCCCTATCAAACCAGCCCGACTCGGCACTGGGGCCACCTTTCATCGGAACCCCTGGTATCGTGGATTTTTCAGGAGCCCGCCGGCCCCTCTCAGCCCCAGCCCCCCGAACAAAAACTACCGCCGTTTTTTCCCCGGAAGTAAAACTGACCTGCCCGTCACTGGCTGGCAGATTCAGGAGCCACTTGCCCTCTAAAAAACCAGCCCCGACCGGAATGGGGCCCCCTTTTTATCTGGAACCATCCTCGTATCGTGGATTTTCAGGAGCCCCGGGCCCCTCCCACCACATTCCCCCAAAAAAATACTACGGCCCTTTTTCCCCGGGAATTTAAACCCGACCTGCCCATCATCTGGCTGGGACATTGCAGCAGCCCTGGGAAATAAACCTGCCCACTTGGGACTGGGCCACCTTATCTGGGGAAACCCTCCCCTATCGTGGATTTTCAGAGCCGCCCCCACCCCCAGCCACAGGCCCCCAAACAAAAACCTTTTAAAAAATAAAGGGGGGGGG
>NW_026995191.1:0-4367 GCF_028769735.1 Zonotrichia leucophrys gambelii
TTCCTCTATCAAACCCCCCACTTGGAAAGGTGCCAAATTTTTGGGGGCCATCCCCGGGAAAGTGGATTTTCAGGAGCCCGCCGGGGCCCCCCCAGCCCCAAAAAACCCCCAAAAAAACTCGGGCCCCTTTTCCCCCCCAAAAAATACCGCCCTCTGGCTGGCAATTGCAGGGCCCCTTTTTTTCAAACCGCCCAATTTTGGGGGTGGTGCCCCCTTTTATCGGGAACCTCCGGGGTATCGGGTTTTAGGAGCCCGCCGGCCCCCCCACCCCGGGCCCCCCAACACAAAAACCCCGGGCCCTTTTTTTCCCGGAAAAAAACTACCCCCCCCGCTTTTGGCTGGCAATTTCAGGCCCCCTTGCCCTATCAAACCCCCCCGACTTGGCACTGGTTTTTCCCCCCCATCTGGGGGAAACCCCCCGCTACTGGATTTTCAGGAGCCAGCCGGGCCCCTCCCAGCCACAGGCCCCCAAACAAACCACGGCCCTTTTCCCGGGCAAAAAAAATTTTTTTTTCCCCCCCTTCTGGGGGGGAAAATTGCGAGCCACTTCCTTTTTCCCAAAAAAACCCCACTTGGCATGGTGCCCCCCTTTTCTGGGGCCATCCCGCAAAGTGGATTTTTCAGGAGCCCGCCCGGGGCCCCCCCACCACAACCCCAAAAAAATCAGGGGCCCTTTTTTCCCGGGGGAATAAAACGACCCGCCCCTCTGGCGGCAATTTCAGGACCCCTTGGTTTAAAAACCGCCCAACTTGGGGGTGGGGGCCCCCTTTCACTGGGGCCCCTCGTACGGGATTTTCAGGACCCCCGGGGCCCCCTCCCCCCACAGGGCCCCCAAAAACCCAAACCCCGGCCCCCTTTTCCCCCCCAAAAAAAAACCCCCCCCCCTTTGGCTGGGAAAAATTTAGGAGCCCTTCCCTCTACAAAAAACCTACCCCCAAAAGGGGCCACCCCTTTTTTTTTGGGAACCATCCCGTACGTGGATTTTCAGGGCCAGCCCCCCCTTTCCCCCCCCCCCGGGCCCCCCCAAAAAAAACTACGGCCCCCTTTTCCCCCCAAAAAAACCCTCCCCATCTGGCGGCAATTGCAGGGCAAAAAACCCCCCTTTAAACCACCCGACTTGGCCCTTTTTACCTTTCTTGGAAACCCTCCCCCGAGTGGATTTTTTAAAGGGGCCCGCCGGCCCTCCCAAACCCCAGGCCCCCCAAAAAAAAACCACGGCCCTTTTCCCCGGAAATAAAAAGGGCCTCCCTCTTCCGGGTGGGAATTGCAGGAAAAAATTTCCTCTATCAACCACCCCTCCACTGGTGCCCCCTTTTATCTGGGAAAACCCCCCCGGTATCGTGGTTTTTTTGGGGCCAGCCCCGGCCCCCCCAGCCACAGGGCCCCCCCAAAACCCCAAAAACGGCCCTTTTCCCCAAAAAAAAACTTTTTCCCCCCCCGCTTTTGGCTGGGAGATTGCCGGAGCCCCCCCTCCCCCTATCAAAACCCGCCCCACTCGGGACTGGTGCCCCCCTTTCATCTGGGGAAACCCTCCTGGTATCGTGGATTTTTAGGGGCCAGCCGGCCCCCCCCAGCCACAGGCCCCCAAAAACTCTACAGCCCTTTTCCCGGAATAAAACTACCTGCCCATCATCTGGCTGGAACATTGCAGCAGCCACTTGTAATATCAAACCTGCCCAAATTGGCACTGGTGCCACCTTTCATCGGGAACCCCCTGCGTATCGTGGATTTTCAGGAGCCAGCCGGCCACTCCCACCACAGGCCCCCAAACACAAACCACGCCCTTTCCCTGGAATAAAACTACCTCCCCTCTCTGGCTGGCACTTGCAGGAGCCCTTTTACAAACCAGCCCAAATTGGCACTGGTGCCACCCTTTCATCTGGGGAACCATCCGGGGTACGTATTTTTAGGAGCCACCCCCCACTCCCCCACAGGCCCCAAAAAAAACCACGGGCCCTTTTCCCTGGGAATAAACACCTCCGTATCTGGCGGCAATTGCAAGCAAATCCTCTATCAAAACCCCCCACTGGCCGGTCCACCTTTCACTGGGAACAATCCTGCTATCGTGGGTTTTTAGGGAGCCACCCCACCCAAAACCCCAGGGCCCCCAACAAAACACGGCCCTTTTCCCCGGAATTTAAAAATACCTCCCCACTGGCGGGAATTTCAGGAAAAAACCCTTTCCTCTAAATCCACCACTTGGCACTGTGCACCTTTTACTGGGAACCATCCCCTAAGGGGTTTTCAGGACCACCGGCCACTCCCCCACAGGCCCCCAAAAAACAACCCCGCCCCTTTTCCCTAAAAAAATACCGCCCCTCTGGGGGAGAACAGGCCCCTTCCTCTAACAAACCACCCCACTTTGGGCCGGGGCCCCCTTTTTATTGGAACCACCGGATGGATTTTCAGAGCCAGCCCCCACCCCCACCACAGGGCCCCCAAACCAAACACGGGGCCCCTTTTCCCCGGAAAAAAACCACCCCCCCCTCTGGGTGGGAATTTCAGGACCCCCTTGCCTCTTCATCAGCCCGACGGCACTGGTCCCCCTTTCATCTGGGGAAAATCCTGCGTTCGGGGTTTTCAGGACCCCCGGCCACCCCACCACAGGCCCCAACACAAACACGGCCCTTTTCCCCGGAAAAAACACCGCCCCCCTCTGGTGGCGATTGCAGGAAACCCCCTTCCCCCATCAAACCACCCACTTGGACTGGTGCCCCCTTTCTGGGCCTCCCCGATGTGGATTTTTTAGGAGCCCGCCGGCCCCCAGCCCAACCCCCAAACAACACGGCCTTTTCCCTGAAGTAAAATACCTCCCGCATCTGGCTGGAGATTCAGGGGCCCCTTTCCTCTACAATCCACCCGACTGGCCGGTTTCCACCTTTCATCTGGGAACCACCTGCGTATCTGGATTTTCAGGGCCAGCCGGCCCCCCAGCCACAGGGCCCCCCCCAAAAACCAGGCCCTTTTTTCCCGGAAAAAAACCCACCCCCCCTTTTTGGCGGGAGATTGCAGGACCCCACTTGCCTCTTCAAACCAGCCCATTGCACGGTGCCACCTTCACTGGAAACCCTCCCGTACGTGGATTTTTAGGAGCCAGCCGGGCCCCCCAGCCACAGGCCCCCAAAAACCCAAAAAACGGCCCTTTCCCCGGAAAAAAATACCCCCCCGTTTTGGGTGGAATTTCAGGGGCCACTTCCCCTACAAACCAGCCGACTGGCACTGGTGCCACCTTTCATCTGGGGAAACCCCCGCGTATCGTGGGTTTTTGGGGCCAGCCGGGCCCCTCCCCGCCACAGGCCCCAAAACAAAACCCCGGCCCTTTCCCCGGAAAAAAACTAAAACCCCCCCTCGGGGGCAATTGCAGAACCTTCCTCATCAAACCACCCGATTGGGACGTGCCACCTTTTTCTGGGAACCATCCGCTATGTGGATTTTCAGGGGCCCGCCGGCCCCCCCAGCCCCAGCCCCCGAACACAAACCACGGCCCTTTCCCGAAGTAAAACTGACCTGCCCATCATCTGGCTGGCAATTGCAGCACCACTTGCCTCTATCAAACCAGCCCGACTTGGCACTGGTGCCACCTTTCATCTGGGAACCATCCTGCGTATCGTGGATTTTCAGGAGCCAGCCGGCCACTCCCAGCCACAGGCCCCCGAACACAACCACGGCCCTTTTCCCTGGAAGTAAAAGACCTGCCCGTCATCTGGCTGGCAATTGCAGGAGCCACTTGCCTCTATCAATCCAGCCCACTTGGCACTGGTGCCACCTTTCATCTGGAACATCCTGCGTATCGTGGATTTTCAGGAGCCAGCCGCCACTCCCAGCCACAGGCCCCGAACAAAACCACGGCCCTTTTCCCTGGAAAGTAAACTGACCTGCCCCGTCATCTGGCTGGCAGATTGCAGGACCACTTGCCTCTATCATCCAGCCCGACTTGGCACTGGTGCCACCTTTCATCTGGGAACATCCTGCGTATCGTGGATTTTCAGGAGCCAGCCGGCCCCCCCCCCCCCAGCCCAGGCCCCCGAAAAACCACGGCCCCTTTTCCCTGGAAAAAAAACTACCCCCCCGCTTTTTGGGTGGCAGATTGCAGGGCCCCCTTGCCTCTATCCCCCCCCGCCCACTTGGCACGGCCACCTTTCACGGGGGGCCATCCTGCTATCGGGGGTTTTCAGGGCCCGCCCCCCCCCCCCCCACCACAGGGCCCCCGAACACAACACGGCCTTTTCCCTGGAAAAAACTACCCCCTCTGGCTGGAGATTGCGAGCCCTTCCTTTCAAACCCGCCCGCTCGCACTGGTGCCACCCTTTCATCTGGGAACCATCCTGCAAACGTGGGTTTTCAGGAGCCACCGGACCCCCCCCAAA
>NW_026995192.1:0-4367 GCF_028769735.1 Zonotrichia leucophrys gambelii
CCAGCCGGCCACTCCAGCCCCAGTCCCCAAAAAAAATACGGCCCTTTTCCCTGGAAATTTAAAAATGACCTGCCCTCATCTGCGGCAATTGCACAGCCATTGGTAATTAAACCACCCCATCGGACTGGGGCCACCTTCATCTGGGAACCATCCTGCGTATCTGGAATTTCAGGAACCACCGGCCACTCCCAGCCAAGGCCCCCAAACACAAACTACGGGCCCTTTTTCCCGGAAGAAAAACTACCCTGCCCGCTTCTGGCTGGAGATTGCAGGAGCCCCTTGCCTCTATCAATCCAGCCCGACTCGGCACTGGTGCCACCTTTTATCTGGGAACCATCCTCGAATCGTGGATTTTCAGGAGCCAGCCGGCCCCTCCCAGCCACAGGCCCCGCGACACAAACACGGCCCCTTTTTCCCCGGAAAAAAAACTACCGCCGCTCTGGCTGGGAGATTTCAGGGGGCCCCTTTTTCTCTATCAACCAGCCCGACTTGGACGGGCAAAACCTTTTATTGGGGAAACCTCCTGCTAACGTGGGTTTTCAGGAGCCCGCCGCCCCCCGCCCCAAAGGCCCCCAAAAACCCAAAACGGCCCCCCCCCTGAATTAAAAATGCCTGCCTTCTTTTGGTGGGAGTTGCAGGAAACCACTTTCTCTTCAAACCCCCCGACGGGACTGTGCCCCCTTTTATTGGGAAAAAATCCTGCTAGTGGATTTTCAGAACCACCGGCCTCCCGCCACAGGCCCCCAAAACAAAACCACGGCCTTTTCCCTGGAAAAAAACTACCCCCAACTGGTGGCAGATTCAGGAGCCATTTGGGCCCCAAACAACCAGCCCCCCACTGGGGGCCGTCCACCTTTTTTCTGGAACCACCTGGTATCGTGGGTTTTTGGGGCCAGCCGGGCCACCCCGCCCCAGGCCCCCAAACAAACTACGCCCTTTTCCCTGAAGTAAAATGACCCGCCCTCATCGGGGTGGCAATTGCAGGACCCCTTGCCTCTATAAACCGCCCCTTGGCACTGCCCCTTTCATCTGGAACCACCTGCGTATTGTGGATTTTCAGAGCCAACCCGGGCCACTCCCAGCCCAAGTCCCCAAAAAAAAAACTAACCCTTTTTTCCCGGAAGTAAAAATGACCCGCCCACTCTGGGTGGGAATGCAAAGCCACTTGGTAAATAAACCCCCAAATGGATGGTGCCCACCTTTCATCTGGGACCCCTGCAATCTGGTTTCAAAGGGGCCACCCCGGCCCCTCCCAAACACAGGCCCCCAAAAAAATAACGGCCCTTTCCCTGGGAAATAAAACTGACCTGCCCTCTCTGGCTGGAGATTGCAGGAGCCCCTTGTTAAACCCCCCGATCGGCCTGGGCCCCTTTATCTGAACCAACCCTGCAATCGTGGGTTTTAAAGGGGCCGCCCGGCCCCCCCAGCCACAGGCCCCCCAACACAAACCCGGGGGCCCTTTTCCTGGCAAACAAAACTTACCCACCGCGCTTCTGGCGGATTGCAGGAGCCCTTGCCTCTATCATACCCCCAGACCCCTTTAAAAAAACCCCCTTTCAAAGGGGGAAATCCTGCGTATGTGGGTTTTCAGGAGCCAGCCCCGGGCCCCTCCCAACACAGGGCCCCCAAAAAAATACTACGGCCCTTTTCCCTGGAAGTAAAACTGACCTGCCCGTCATCTGCCTGGAAGATTGCAACAGCCACTTGGTATTATAAACCACCCACTCGGCACGGTGCACATTCAAACTGGGGAAACCCTCCTGCGTATCGTGGGTTTTCAGGAACAAACTGGCCACTCCCAGCCATAGGCCCCCAAACACAAACTACAGCCTTTTCCTGGAAGTAAAACTGACCTGCCCGCATCTGGCTGGCAGATTGCAGGAGCACTTTGCCTCTATCAATCCGCCCGACTCGGGACTGGTGCCACCTTTCATCTGGGAACCACCTGATATCGTGGATTTTCAGGAGCCAGCCGGCCACTCCCAGCCACAGGCGCCGAACACAAACCCCCGGCCCTTTTTCCTGGCAAACAAAACTACCCACCGCGCTTCTGGCTGGAGATTGCAGGAGCCCCTTGCCTCTATCATACCAGCCGACTCGGGCACTATACCCCCTTTTTATCGGGAACCATCCTGGTATCGTGGATTTTCAAGACCAGCCGCCACTCCCAGACACAGGCCCCCAAAAAAATACCACGGCCCTTTTCCCTGGAAGTAAAACTGACCTGCCCACATTTTGGCTGGAAAAATTGCCCGGGGCCACTTGCCTCTATCAAACCAGGGCCCCACTTTTGGGACGGTGCCACCTTTCATCTGGGAACCATCCTGCGTATCGTGGATTTCAGGGGCCAGCCGGCCACTCCCGCCACAGTCCCCAAACAATACTACGGCCCTTTTTCCCCGGAAAATAAAACTGACCTGCCCCCATCTGGCTGCAATTGCGGAGCCCTTGCCTCTATCAAACCCGCCCGATGTGGCACTGGTGCCACCTTTCATCTGGAACCATCCTGCGTATCGTGGGTTTTCAGGAGCCAGCCGGCCACTCCCAGCCACAGGCCCCGAACACAAACCACGGCCCTTTTCCCTGGCAAAGTAAAACTGACCTGCCCGCTTCTGGCTGGCAGATTGCAGGAGACACTTCCTCTATCAAACCAGCCCGACTCGGACTGGTGCCACCTTTTCATCTGGGAACCATCCTGCGTATCGTGGATTTTCAGGAGCCAGCCGGCCACTCCCAGCCACAGGCCCCCGAACACAAACCACGGCCCTTTTCCCTGGCAAACAAAACTAACCACCCCGCTTCTGGCTGGCAGATTGCAGGAGCCACTTGCCTCTATCAAACCAGCCCGACTTGGCACTGGTGCCACCTTGGGTCTGGGAGCCATCTAGCGTATTGTGGATTTTCAGGAGCCAGCCGGCCACTCCCAGCCACAAGTCCCCAAAAACAATCTACGGCCCTTTTCCCTGGAAGTAAAACTGACCTGCCCATCATCTGGCTGGCACATTGCAGCAGCCACTTGGTAATATCAAACCAGCCCAACTCGGTACTGGTGCCACCTTTCATCTGGGGACCATCCTGCGTATCATGGAATTTCAGGAGCCACCCGGCCACTCCCAGACACAGGCCCCCGAACACAAACCACGGCCCTTTTCCCTGGCAAAGAAAACTCACCCGCCCCGCTTCTGGCTGGCAGATTGCAGGAGCCACTTGCCTCTATCAATCCAGCCCGACTCGGCACTGGTGCCACCTTTCATCTGGGAACCATCCTGCGTATCGTGGATTTTCAGGAGCCAGCCGCCACTCCAGCCACAGGCCCCCGAACACAAACCACGGCCCTTTTCCCTGGAAGTAAAACTGACCTGCCGTCATCTGGCTGGCAGATTGCAGGAGCCGCTTGCCTCTATCAATCCACCCGATGTGGGACTGGTGCCACCTTTCATCTGGAACCATCCTGCGTATCGTGGGTTTTCAGGAGCCCGCCGGGCCCCTCCCAGCCACAGCCCGCGAACACAAACCACGGGCCCCTTTTTCCCCGGGAAAGAAAACACACCCGCCCCGCTTCTGGCTGGCAGATTGCAGGAGACACTTCCCTCTATCAAACCAGCCCGACTCGGTACTGGTGCCACCTTTCATCTGGAACCATCCTGCTATCGTGGTTTTCAGGAGCCAGCCGGCCACTCCCAGCCAAAAGCCCCCGAACACAAACCACGGCCATTTTCCCTGGCAAACAAAACTTAACCACCCAGCTTCAGGCTGGGAGATTTCAGGACCACTTGCCTCTATCAAACCAGCCCGACTTGGCACTGGTGCCACCTTGGTCTGGGAGCCATCTAGCAAAGTGGATTTTCAGGAGCCAGCCGGCCACTCCCAGCCACAAGTCCCAAAAACAATCACGGCCCTTTTCCCTGGAAGTAAAAGGACCTCCCATCTCTGGCTGGCAAAAATTGCAGCACCCACTTGTAAATCAAACCAGCCCAAACGTACGGTGCCACCTTTCATCTGGGACCATCCTGCTATCATGGAATTTCAGGAGCCACCCGGCCACTCCCAACACAGGCCCCCCCAACAAAACTCGCCCTTTTCCCCAATAAAAACGACCTGCCCTCATCTGGCTGGAATTGCGGACCCCCTTGCCTCTATCAACCCCCCGACTTGGCACGGTGCCACCTTTTATCTGGGGAAATCCTGCGTATTGGGTTTTTAGGGGCCCCCCGGGCCATCCCAGCCAAAGTCCCCAAAAAAAAAACTACGGCCCTTTTTTCCCGGAAATAAAACTGACCTCCCATCATCTGGTGCAATTCAGCAGCCCTTGGTAAAATCAAAACCGCCCCAAATGGACTGGGGGCCACCCTTTATCTGGGACCATC
>NW_026995193.1:0-4365 GCF_028769735.1 Zonotrichia leucophrys gambelii
CCCGGCCACCCCCGCCCCCAAAACAAACCCGGCCCCTTTTCCCCCCCAATAAAACTGACCTGCCCTCTCTGGCTGGCAGATTGCAGGACCCCTGCCCCTATCATCCAGCCCCTTTTCACTGGTGCCACCTTTCATCTGGGGCCATCCCGCGTATGTGGGTTTTAGGAGCCAGCCGGGCCCCCCCACCACACCCCCAAACAAACAAAGGCCCTTTTCCCGGAAAAAACTACCGCCCCCTTTGGCTGCAATTGCAGGAAACCCTTCCTCTATCAAAACCGACTGCACTGGGGCCCCTTCATCTGGGGAACCCTCCTGGTATCGTGGGTTTTTAGGACCAGCCGCCACTCCCACCACACCCCAACAAAACCACGGCCCTTTTCCCTGGAAAAAACTACCCCCCCTTCCCGGTGGGAAGCAGGACCACTTCCCCCTATCAAAAGCCCGAGCACTGGTGCCAAACCCCTTATCTGGGGCCATCCGGGTTGTGGATTTTTAGGGCCGCCGGGGCCACTCCCACCCCAGGCCCCAAAAAACACGGGCCCTTTTTCCCTGGGAATAAAACTACCGCCCCTGCGGCAATTGCAGGAGCCACTTTTACAACCGCCCCTTTTCACTGTGCCCCCTTTCATCTGGGAAAACCTCCTGCGTATGTGGGTTTTCAGGACCACCGGCCCCTCCCAGCCCCGGGGCCCCCAAAACAACTACGGCCCTTTTCCCTGGAAAAAAACTGACCGCCCCATCTGCTGGCAGATTGCAGGAGCCACTTGCCTCTATCAAACCAGCCCGACTTGCACTGGTGCCACCTTGGTCTGGGACCATCCTGCGTATTGTGGATTTTCAGGGCCAGCCGGCCACTCCCAGCACAGCCCCAAAACAACTACGGCCCTTTTCCCTGGAAGTAAAACTGACCTGCCCATCATCTGCTGGCAGATTGCAGAGCCACTTGCCTCTATCAAACCCGACTTGGCACTGGTGCCACCTTTCATCTGGGAACCATCCTGCGTATCGTGATTTTCAGGAGCCAGCGGCCACTCCAGCCACAGGCCCCCAACACAAACTACGGCCCTTTTCCCTGGCAAACAAAACTCCCCCCCGCTTCTGGCTGGCAGATTGCAGGAGCCACTTCCTCTATCAACCAGCCCGACTCGCACTGGTGCACCTTTCATCTGGGAACCATCCTGCGTATCGTGGATTTCAGGAGCCAGCCGCCACTCCAGCCACAGGCCCCCAAACACAAACCACGCCCTTTTCCCTGGCAAGAAAACTACCTGCCCTCTTCTGGCTGGCAGATTGCAGGAGCCACTTGCCTCTATCAAACCAGCCCGACTTGGCACTGGTGCCACCTTTCATCTGGAACCATCCTGCGTATCGTGGATTTTCAGGAGCCAGCCGGCCACTCCAGCCACAGGCCCCGAACACAAACCACGGCCCTTTTCCTGGCAAACAAAACTCACCCCCTTCTGGCTGGCAGATTGCAGGAGCCACTTGCCTCTATCAAACCAGCCGACTCGGCACTGGTGCCACCTTTCATCTGGGAACATCCTGGTATCGTGGATTTTCAGGAGCCAGCCGGCCACTCCCAGCCACAGGTCCCCAAACAAATACTACGGCCCTTTTCCTGGAAGTAAAACTGACCTGCCAATACTGGCTGCAGATTGCAGGAGCCACTTGCCTCTATCAACCAGCCCGACTGGCACTGGTGCCACTTTCATCTGGGAACATCCTGCTATCGTGGATTTCAGGAGCCAGCCGGCCACTCCCAGCCACAGGCCCCCAAACAAACTACGCCCTTTTCCCTGGAATTAAAATGACCTGCCCATCTCTGTGGCAATTGCAGAGCCACTTGCTCTATCAACAGCCAACTTGGCACTGTGCCACTTTCATCTGGGAACCACCGTATCGTATTTTCAGAGCCAGCCGCCATCCGCCACAGGCCCCAACACAAACCACGCCCTTTTCCCTGCAAACAAAACTCACCCCCGCTTCTGCTGGCAGATTGCAGGAGCCACTTGCCTCTATCAAACCACCCGACTCGCACTGGTGCCACCTTTCATCTGGGAACCATCCTGCGTATCGTGATTTTCAGAGCCACCGCCACTCCAGCCACAGGCCCCCAAACACAAACTACGGCCCTTTCCTGGAATCAAAAATGACCTGCCCATCTTCTGGCTGCAATTGCAGACCACTTGTCTTCAACCAGCCCGACTTGCACGTGCCACCTTTTCTGGGAACCATCCTGCATGTGATTTTCAGGCCAGCCGGCCACTCCCAGCCACAGGCCCCAAAAACACGCCCTTTCCTGAAAAAAACTACCACCCCGTTCTTGCTGCAATTGCAGGAGCCACTTCTCTATCAAACCACCGACTGCACTGATGCACCTTTCATCTGGAACCATCCTGCGTATCGTGGATTTTCAGGAGCCAGCCGGCCACTCCCAGCCACAGGCCCCCAAACACAAACTACGGCCCTTTCCCGGAATAAAACTGACACTGCCATCTTCTGGCTGGCAGATTGCAGGACCACTGGCTCTATCAAACCAGCCCACTTGGCACTGGTGCCACCTTTCATCTGGGAACCATCTGCGTATCGTGGATTTTCAGGAGCCACCGGCCACTCCCAGCCACAGGCCCCCGAACACAAACCACGGCCTTTTCCCTGCAAACAAAACTCACCCGCCCCGTTTCTGGCTGGCAGATTGCAGGAGCCACTTCCCTCTATCAAACAGCCTGACTCGGCACTGGTGCCACCTTTCATCTGGAACCATCCTGCGTATCGTGGATTTTCAGGAGCCAGCCGCCACTCCCAGCCACAAGTCCCCAAACAAATACTACGCCCTTTTCCCTGGAATTAAAACTGACCTGCCCATCATCTGGCTGGCAGATTGCAGGACCCACTTCCTCTATCAAACCACCCGACTGGCACTGGTGCCACCTTGAGTCTGGGAGCCATCCAGCGATGTGGATTTTCAGGGCCAGCCCGCCACTCCCAGCCACAAGTCCCCAAAAACAATCTACGGCCCTTTTCCCTGGAAGTAAAACTGACCTGCCCGTCATCTGTCTGGCACATTGCAGCAGCCACTTGGTAATATCAAACCTGTCCACTTGCACTGGTGCCACTTTCATCTGGAACCGTCCTGCGTATCGGATTTTCAGGAGCCAGCCGGCCACTCCCAGTCACAGCCCCCAAACACAAACACGGCCCTTTTCCCGGCAAACAAAACTCACCCCCCCGCTTCTGGCTGGCAATTGCAGGAGCCACTTCCTCTATCAAACCAGCCCGACTCGGCACTGGTGCCACCTTTCATTGGGAACCATCCTGCTATCGTGGATTTTCAGGAGCCAGCCGCCACTCCCAGCCACAGGCCCCAAACACAAACTACGGCCTTTTCCCTGGAAGTAAAACTGACCTGCCCTCATCTGCTGGCAGATTGCAGAGCAACTTGAGGACCATTGCCTCTAAACAAAAACCCGCCCCACTGCCCCGGAATTTTATTGGGAAAACCCCCTGCTAAAAAGGGGATTTTAGGGGCCCGCCGGCCCCTCACCCCGGCCCCCAAACAAACCCCGGCCCCCTTTTCCCCGGAAATCCCTGGGAAACAAAACTCAAAACCCCCCCACCGGTGGGGAAATTTCAGAGCCCACTTCCCTTACAAAACCCCCCGACTGGCACTGGGCCACCTTTCATCTGGGGAAACCTTTCCCCGGGAACGTGGATTTTCAGGGGCCACCGGGAAATCCCACCCAAGTCCCCAAACAAAAACTACGGCCCTTTTCCCTAAAAAAACGGGCCGCCCCTCTTTTGGCTGGGAATTTCAAACCCACTTCCCCCATAAACCAGCCCAAATTGGCACTGGGGCCACCTTTTCTGGGGGCCATCCCTATTGTGGGTTTTCCCGGGGCCCGCCGGGCCCCCCCCCCCCAAAGCCCCCCAAAAAAACCCGGCCCTTTCCCGGAAAAAAACGACCCCCCCTTTTCCCGGTGGGCCTTTGGAACCCCGGTAATTTCAAACCCCCTTGGGACTGGGGCCACCTTTCATCTGGGGAACCCTTTCCCGCGTATCTGGATTTTTTAGGAGCCAGCCGGCCCCCCCAGCCAAAAGGCCCCCCAAAAAAAACTACGGGCCCCCTTTTTTGGAATTTAAAAAAGACCTCCCTCTTTTGGGGGGCGATTTCAGGGGCCCCTTTCTATCAAACCCCCCCCGCCGGGACTGGGGCCACCCTTTTTAAACTGGGGAACCCTCCTCTATCGTGGATTTTCAGGACCAGCCGGGCCCCTCCCCGCCACAGGCCCCCAAAAACAAACCACGGGCCCCTTTTTTTTGGGGGAAAAAAAAAACTCACGCCCCCCCGCTTCTGGCTGGCAGATT
>NW_026995194.1:0-4365 GCF_028769735.1 Zonotrichia leucophrys gambelii
AGGGGCGGGGGTTTTTCCAGGAAAAGGGCCCGGGTTTTTTTTGGGGGCCTGGGGGGGGTGGCCGGCTGGTTCCCGAAAAACCAGATACGAGGATGGTTCCCAGAGAAAGGGGGCACCATGCCAGTCGGCTGGTTATAAAATCCCTCCTGCAAACTGCCACCAGAGCGGCGGGGGGGTTTTTTCCAGGGAAAAAAGGGCCCTGGGGTTTTTGGGGTTGGGGGCCTGGCTGGGAGGCCGGCGGTCCCGAAAAACCACATACGCAGGAGGGGTTTCCCCGATGAAAAGGGGGACCAGTGCCAATCGGGGTGGTTTTATAGAGGAATGGGTCCTGCAATCTGCCCGCCAGAAGGGGGGTAGTTTTTTCCGGGGAAAAGGGGGGTGTTGTTTCGGGGGCCTGTGGCTGGGGGGCCGGCTGGCTCCTAAAAACCACATAGCAGGATGGTTCCCAATGAAAGGTGGCACCCGTGCCAGTGGGGGTTTAATAAAAGGGCTCTGCAAATTTCCAGCCAAAAGGGGGGGCAGTTTTTCTTCCAGGGAAAAGGGGCCCTGTTTTTTTGGGGGGTGTGGCTGGGAGTGGCCGGCTGGCTCCTGAAAATCCACGATACGCGGATGGTTTCCCCGAAAAGGTGGCACCAGTGCCCAAACGGGCTGGTTGATAGAGGCAAGTGCTCCTGCAATCTGCCCCAGAAGGCAGGTCAGTTTTACTTCCAGGGAAAAGGGCCGTGGTTTTTTTTGGGGGCCTGGTGGAGGGCCGACGGTCCGAAAATCCACGAACCAAAGGGTGGTTCCCAGATGAAAGGTGGCAATCCAGTCGGTGGTTTTATAGAGGAAGGTCCTGCAATCTGCCCGCCCGAGCGGGGGGTAGTTTTTTTCCAGGGGAAAAAGGGCCGTGGGTTTTTGGGTTGGGGCCGTGGCTGGGGTGGCCGGGGTGGCTCCTGAAAAACCACGATACGCAGGGTGGGTTTCCCCGATAAATTTCACAGGCCAAATCGGGGTGGTTTTGAAAAAACAATTCCCCTCAACTGCCAGCCCGATAGGGCAGGGCGTTTTAATTCCAGGAAAAGGGCCCTTTTGTTTTTGGGGGGCCTGGCTGGGAGTGCCGCTGGCTCGAAATCCACGATACCAATGGTTCCCCTGAAAGGGGCACCAGTGCGAGGGGCTGGTTTTTATAGGGGAAGTGGGCCCCCAACTCCAGCCAAAAGCGGGGCGGGGGAGTTTTTTTCCAGGGAAAAGGGGCCCGGGGTTTTTTTGGGGGCCGGGGCTGGGATGGCCGGCTGGGGGCTGAAAATCCACGATACAGGATGGTTCCCAGAGAAAGGGGGCACCAGTCCCAGTCGGGGTGGTTGATAGAGGAAGTGGTCCTGCAATTGCCAGCCCGGCGGGGGGTAGTTTTTTCGGAAAAGGGGCCCTGGTTTGTGTTCGGGGGGGCCCGTGGTGGGGGTGGCCGGGTGGCTCCTGAAAATCCCGAAGCAGGATGGTTTCCCCAAAGAAAGGTGGCACCGTGCCGTGGGCGGTTTTATAACCAAAAGGGGTCTGAATTGCCACCAGAATGGGGGTAGTTTTTTCCAGGGGAAAAAGGGGGGTGTTTTTTTTGGGGCCTGGTGGGGGTGGCCCGGGTGGCCCTAAAAAAAAAAAAAAAAAAAAAAAAAAAAAAAAAAAAAAAAAAAAAAAAAAAAAAAAAAAAAAAAAAAAAAAAAAAAAAAAAAAAAAAAAAAAAAAAAAAAAAAAAAAAAAACCCCCCCCCCCCCCCCCCCCCCCCCCCCCCCCCCCCCCCCCCCCCCCCCCCCCCCCCCCCCCCCCCCCCCCCCCCCCCCCCCCCCCCCCCCCCCCCCCCCCCCCCCCCCCCAAAAGGGGGGTTCCCGATGAAAATGGCACCCCCGCCAAATTGGGCTGGGTAAACAATGGGTCTGCATTGCCAGCCGATGAGGGGAGGTCGTTTATTCCAGGGAAAGGGCCTATTTTTTGGGGCCATGCTGGGAGTGGCCGGCTGGCTCCTGAAACCCATACGGGATGGTCCCAGATAAAGGTGGCCCAGTGCAGTCGGGGTGTTGATAGAGCAAGTGGCTCCCCAAACTGCCCGCCAGATGACGGGGACAGTTTTATTCCAGGGAAAAGGGCCTGGTTTTTTTGTTCGGGGGGCCTTGCTGGGAGTGGCCCGGCCCGAAAAATCCACAAAAGAGGGTGGTTTTCCCAATGAAAGGGGGGCACCATGCAGTCGGGTGGGTTGATAGACAAGTGGCTCTTTTTAACTGCCCGCCAGATGACGGGCAGGTCATTTTACTTCCCGGAAAAGGGCCGTGGTTTTTTTTGGGGGGCCCGTGGCTGGAGGGCCGGCTGGGTCCCGAAAATCCCGAAAACCCGGATGGTTCCCAGTAAGTGCACCCGTGCCAGTGGGGGGTGATAACAGGGCTCCCGCAATTCCCCCAGGGGGCAGGGGCAGTTTTTCTTCCAGGGAAAAAGGGGCCCTGTTTTTTTTGGGCCTGTGGCTGGGGGTGGCCGGGTGGCTCCTGAAAAACCACGTAGCGGTGGTTCCCAATGAAAGGTGACCATGTCGGTCGGGCTGATTGATAAGTCAAGGGCTCCCTTTAACTCCAGCCAATGACGGGGAGGTCAGTTTTACTTCCAGGAAAAGGGCGTGGGTGGGGTTCGGGGGGTTGGCTGGGAGTGGCCGGTGCTCTAAAAACCATGATACGCAGGAAAGGGTTTCCCGGGGTGAAAGGGGGCACCAGTGCCAGTTGGGCTGTTTTTATTACCAATGGGGCTGCAATTGCCGCCGGGTGATGGGCAGGGCTGTTTTTTAAATTCCAGGAAAAGGGCCGTAATTTTTTTTGGGGACTTGGCTGGGGGTGGCCGGGTGGCTCTGAAAATCCCCCGTAGCAGGGTGGTCCCAGATGAAAGGGGGCACCCTGCCAGTCGGTGGTTTTAAGGGGAAATGGCTCCCGCAATTGCCCCGATACGGGGAGGTCAGTTTTTCTTCCGGGAAAAAGGGGCCCTGGGTTTTTGTTTGGGGGCCTGGGGGGGGGGGCCGGGTGGCTCCTGAAAATCCAGATAGCAGGATGGTTTTCCCAATGAAAGGTGGGACCTGCCAAATTGGGGGGTTTATAACAAGGGCTCTGCTTGCCCGCCAGGGTTAGGGCAGGGCAGTTTTATTCCAGGGGGAAAAAGGGGCCTATTGTTTTTGGGGGGTTTTGGGGGAGTGGCCGGGTGGCTCCTGAAAATCCACGATACCGGATGGTTCCCGAAAAGGGGGCACCAGGCCAAGCGGCTGGTTGATAGACAAAATGGCTCCTGCAATCTGCCAGCCAGAAAGGGCAGGTCATTTTATTCCCGGAAAAGGGCCTAGTTTTTTTGGGGGCCGTGGCTGGGAGGGCCGCTCCCGAAAATCCACATACCAAAAATGGTTTTCCCCGATAAAGGGCAAGTCGGGCTGGTTTGATAGAGGCAAGTGGCTCCTGCAATCTGCCAGCCAGATGCGGGGCGAGGTGAGTTTTGTTTGCAGGGAAAAGGGCCGTGGTTTGTGTTTGGGGGCTGTGGCTGGGAGTGGCGGCTGGCTCCTGAAAATCCACGATACGCAGGATGGTTCCCAGATGAAAGGTGGCACAAATCCAAATCGGGCTGGATTTTATAAGGGGAAGTGGCTCCTGCAATCTGCCAGCCAGAAGGGGGGGAGGTCAGTTTTACTTCCAGGGAAAAGGGCCGTGGGTTTTTTTTCGGGGGCCTGTGGCTGGGAGTGGCCGGCTGGCTCCCGAAAATCCACGATACCAGGATGGTTCCCAGATGAAAGGTGGCACCAGTGCCCAGTCGGGCTGGTTTGATTGGGGGAAGTGGGTCCTGCAATCTGCAGCCAGAAGACGGGGAGGTGGTTTTGTTTCCAGGGAAAAGGGCCGTGTTTTGGTTCGGGGCCTGTGGCTGGGAGGGGGCCGGCTGGCTCCTGAAAAACACGATACGCAGGATGGTTCCAGATGAAAGGTGGCACCAGTGCCAGTCGGGCTGGATTGATAGAGGCAAGTGGCTCCTGCAATCTGCCAGCCAGATGACGGGCAGGTCGTTTACTTCCAGGGAAAAGGGCCGTGGTTTGTGTTTGGGGGCCTGTGGCTGGGAGTGGCGGCTTTGGCCCTGGGAAAATCCACATTTGCAGGATGGTTCCCAGATGAAAGGTGGCCCATGCAGTTGGGGGTTTTATAACAAAAGGCTCCTCAATTGCCACCAGAGAGGGCAGGTCATTTTTTTCCGGGGGAAAAGGGCCCGGGTTTTTTTTTGGGGGCCCGTGGTGGATGGCGGTGGTCCCGAAAATCCACGATAGCAGGATGGGTTTCCCAAAGAAAGGTGGACCATGCGTTGGGGGTTTAAACCAAAATGGCCTTC
>NW_026995195.1:0-4364 GCF_028769735.1 Zonotrichia leucophrys gambelii
CCCCACCAACCCCCCCCCACCCCCCACACCACCCAACAAACCCACCCCACACCCCCCCCACCACCCAACAACCCCCCCAACCCCCCCCCCCACCCCCCCCCCCCCCCCCCCCCCCCCCCCCCCCCCCCCCCCCCCCCCCCCCACCCACCCCCCCAACCACCCAACCCCCCCCCCCCCCCCCCCCCCCACACCCACCCCCCACCCCAACCCCCCCCACCCCCCCCCCCCCACCACCCCCCCACCCACCACAACCACCAACCCCCCCCACCCCAAAAAAACCACCAACCCCCCCCCCCCCCCCACCCCCCCCCACCCCACCCCCCCCACCACCCACCCCACCCACTCCCAGTTGAATGGTCCGGCACCAAGTGGTCAAGTCGGGCTGGTTTGCTTGAAAGGCTGTGGACTCCTGCAATCTGCCTGCCAGATGCGGGGGGTGTTTGAGTTTTGTTGCCAGGGAAGAAAAAGGGCCGTGGTTTTGGCGTTCGGGGCGGCCTGTGTATGGGAGGGCCGGCTGGCTCCTGAAAATGTACGATATGCAGGTGTGTTCCCACCGATTGAAAGGTGGCAACCAGTGCCATGTCCGGGCGGTTTGACTTGACGGGCAAGTGGTCCTGCAATGTGGCAGCCAGATGACGGCAGGTCTGTTTTAATTCCAGGGAAAAAGGGCCGTAGTATTTGTTTGGAGACTGTCGGCTGAGATTTGGCCGCATGGCTCCTGGAAAATCAACACGATACACAGGGAATGGTTCCCAGATGTTAAGATGGCACCAGTACCGAGTCGGGCTGGTTTGATACGAGAGGAAGTGGCTCCTGCAATCTGCCTGCCAGAAGCGGGGCGGGAAGTTTTGGTTTGCCAGGAAAAAGGCGTGGTTGTGTTCGGGGGCCTGTGGCTGGATCGGTGGACAGCTTGGCTCCTGAAAAATCCCACGATACGAAGGATGTTTCCCAGATGAAGGTCCGGCAACCAGTGCCAAAGACGGGCTGGATTGTTTAGAGGCCAGTGGCTCCTGCAATCTGCCAGCCAGATAACGGCCAGGTCAGTTTTACTTCCAGGGGAGGAAAAGGGCCGTTTAGTTTGTGTTGGGGACTGTGGTGGGACGTGGCCGGCTCGGGTCCTGAAAAATCCAACAATACGAAGAATGGTTCCCACATGAAAGGTGGCACTACAGTTGTCGAGTCGGGCTGGTTTGTAGAGGCAAGTGGCTCCTGCAAATATTCCAGCAGAGCGGGGGTTCTTGGCTTAGTTTTGTTTGCCAGGAAAAGGGCCATGGGGGTTTTTTTTGGGGGGGGGCCCCCGGCTGGGGGGCCCCGGGGGGGTGAAAACCCCGATCGGAATGGTTCCCGAGAAAGGTTGGGGACCCTGCCGGTTGGGGGGTTTTTATTAAAATGGGTCCCCAAAATTCCAGCCGAAAAAGGGGGGGGGGAATTTTTTTCCAGGGAAAAAGGGGCCCCCCGGTTTTGTTTGGGGGGCCCGTGGGGGGGGGCTGGGCTTTCCGAAAATCCCCGATGCAGGGTGGTTCCCCGATGAAAGGGTGGCACCCCGTGCCCGGGCGGGGTGGGTTTTATTGGGGGGAAATTGGTCCGCAATTGCCCCCCCCGTGACGGGGAGGGGCTTTTTCTTCCAGGGAAAAGGCCTTTTGTTTTTTTTTGGGGCCTTGGGGTTGGGGGGGGCCGGGTGGTCCTGAAAATCCAAAGATACGCAGGATGGTTCCCAATGAAAGGGGGGCACCATAAAGTTGGGTGGTTTTTGGGGGGAAGTGGCCCGCCCAAACTGCCCCGAAGGGGCAGGGGGGAAATTTTTTTTGGGGGAAAAGGGGGGTTTTTGTTGGGGGGGGCCCCCCTGGGGGGTGGCCGGGGGCTCCTGAAAATTTACTAAAAGGAGGTTCCCCGATTTAAAAAGGGGGCACCAGTGCCAATCGGGGGGGGTTTTTTTGGGGAATGGCTCCCCCGCAATTTCCCGCCCGAAACGGGGGGGGTAAATTTTTTTCCCGGGGGGAAAAGGGGGCCCCCGGGTTTTGTTTGGGGGGCCCCTTGGGTGGGATGGCCCCCTGGGTCCTGAAAATCCGTTTCCAGGAAGGTTCCCCGATAAAGGGGGGCCCCGTCCCAAATCGGGCTTGGGTTTTAAAGGAAGTGGTTTCCTTTCCCAAACTGCCAGCCCGAAGGGGCGGGGATTTTTTCCAGGGAAAGGGGGAAGGGCCTTGGGTTTTTTGGGGGGGGGTGGGGGGATGGCCCGGCTCCCGGAAAAAACCCCAATTCCAGGTTGGGGTTCCCCCGATGAAAGGTGGCCCCCCGTGCAAACGGGGTGGTTTGATAAAAAAGTGGCTCCCCGCCCAAATTTTTGCCCAGGGAACGGGGCGGTAGTTTTTTGGGGGGAAAAAGGGGGCCCTTTTTTTTTTTGGGGGGCCCGGGCTGGGGGTGGCCCGGTGGTCCTGAAAATCCACAAAACGAAAAGGGGTTTCCCCCCTGAAAGGGGCACCATGGCCCTTGGGTGGGTTTTTATAGGGGGGTGGCTCCTCAATTCAAAACCAAAAAGGGGGGGGGTGGGGTTTTTTCCCCCCAAAAGGGGGCCCCCGGGTTTTGTTTTTGGGGGCCGTGGCTGGGGGTGGCCCCGGGTTTGGTCCCGAAAATCCAAAGTTGCAGGATGGTTCCCCCCAATTTAAAGGGGGCAAACCCGTGCCAAATGGGCTGGTTTAAGAGGCAAAAAGGTCCCGCAATTTGCCCGGGCCGAGAGGGCAGGGGCAGTTTTTTCCGGGAAAAGGGGGTTTTTTTTGGGGCCTTGGCTGGGGGAGGGGGTTTTGGGGCCTGAAAATCCACGATGCCCGGAGGGTTTCCCCAAATTAAAAGGGGGGCACCATCCGGTCGGGTGGTTTGGTTGGGGAAGTGGCCCTGCAATGGGGCCAAAGGGGGGGGGTTTTGGGTTTTGTTTTTCCAGGGGGGAAAAGGGGCCCTGGGTTTTTTTCGGGGGGTGGGGGGGGGGGGCCCGGTTCCCAAAAAACTTTGCAGGATGGTTCCCGAGAAAGGGGGCACCCCTGCCAAAAAGGGGGGGTTTTAAGAGGGAAGTGGCTCCCGCAAATTTCCAGCCGGAAGGGGGTAGTTTTTTCCAGGGGGGGGAAAAAAGGGGCCCTGTTTTTTGGGTTTTGGGGGGGCCGGGGTGGGGGTGGCCGGCCCGGCTCCCGAAAATCCCCGATACCAGGTTTTGGGTTCCCCCCTGAAAGGTGGCCCGGCCGAGGGGGTGGGTAGGGGAAGTGGGGGGCCCGCAATTGCCAGCCCGAAGCGGGGGGGGAGTTTTGGTTTTAAAAGGGGGGGAAAAGGGGCCCCCGGGTTTTTGTTCGGGGGGGGGCCCCGGGGGGGGGGGCTGGCTCCCCCCCCCAAAAACCCCTTTTTCAGGATTTTGGGTTTCCCCGATGAAAGGTGGCCCCCGTGCAATCGGGCTGGTTTTATAGGGAAGTGGGTCCCGCCCAAAAAGCCACCAGAAAGGGGGGGGGGAGTTTTTTTCCAGGGGAAAAAGGGGCCCTTTTTTGGGGTTTTTGGGGGGTGTGGCGGGGGTGGCCGGTGGGGCCCCCGAAAATCCACCTTTCCAAAAAATGGGTTTCCCCCCTAAAGGTGGCACCATGCCAAAAAGGGTGGGTTTTTAAAAGGGGAAAGGTTCCCCCAATTTTCCCGCCAGAAGGGGGTTTGGGGGGTTTTTTTCCAGGGGGAAAGGGGGCCTGGGTTTTGGGGTTTTTGGGGCCCCCGTGGTTTTGGGGGGGGTTTTGGGCCCGGAAAAAACCCCATAGCAGGGGTGGTTCCCCGATGAAAGGGGGGGACCAGTTTAAAATGGGGGGTTTTTTTTAAAGGGGGCCTCCCGCAAAATTTCCAGCCAGAAAAGGGGGGGGGTAGTTTTTTTTCGGAAAAGGGCCGTGGGTTTTTTTTGGGGGGTTGGGGGGGGTGGCCCCCTGGCCGAAAAACCCCAAAAAACAGGATGGTTTCCCGATGAAAGGTGGCAACCCCGTCCGGGGGGGGTGGTTTAAAAAATGGCCCCGAATTGCCGCCAGGGGGCCCGGGAGTTTTTTTCCGGGAAAAGGGCCGGTTTTTTTTGGGGCCCCGTTTGGGGGGTGGCCGGGTGGGGCCCGGGAAAAACCCACAAGCAGGGTGGTTCCCCCAAAAAAAAAGGGGGGGCCAAAAGCCAAGTTGGGGTGGGGTTTATAGGGGGAAATGGGTCCGCAATCGCAGCCCCGGGAAACCGGGGGGGGAATTTTTTTTTTGGGGGAAAGGGGGGGGCCCGGGTTTTTTGTTTGGGGGGGCCCCCGGCTGGGGGGGGCCCGGTGGGTTTCCCGAAAAACCCCCTGCAGGGTGGTTCCCCCCGATGAAAAAGGGGCACC
>NW_026995196.1:0-4361 GCF_028769735.1 Zonotrichia leucophrys gambelii
CAGGCCCCCAAAAAAAACCACGGCCCCCTTTCCCCGCAAAAAAACTCACCCGCCCCGCTTTTGGCTGGGAGATTGCAGGACCACTTCCCTTCAACCCGACTGGCACTGGGGCCCCTTTTTATTGGGAACCACCTGGTATCGTGGATTTTTCAGGAGCCACCGGCCACTCCCCGCCCCAAAGGCCCCAAAAAAAACTACGGGCCCTTTTTTCCCCGGGGAATAAAAAATACCCCCACTTTTGGCTGGCAGATTGCAGGCCACTTGCCCCCTTCAACCAGCCCCACTTGGCACTGGGCCACCTTTCATCTGGAACCATCCTGGTATCGGGATTTTCAGGAGCCAGCCGGGACTCCCCGCCACAGCCCCCGAACACAAAACCAGGGCCCTTTTCCCCGGCAAACAAAATAAAACCCCCCCTTCTGGGTGGGGGATTGCAGGGCCACTTCCTCTATCAAAACCCCCCGCTTGGGACTGGTGCCACCTTTGGGCTGGGCCATCGCTTTTTTGTGGATTTTCAGGGGGGCCCGCCCGGAAATCCCAGCCACAAGTCCCCAAAAAAAATCTACCCCCCCCCCCTTTCCCTGGGAAATAAAACTGACCCGCCCTCATCGGCTGGGACTTGCAGCAGACTTTGTAATAAACAAACCTCCCCAAATTGGGACTGGGGCCCCCTTTCATCTGGGGAACCCCTCCGGGGTTGTGGATTTTTAGGGGCCACCGATCCCAGCCACAGGCCCCCGAACACAAACCACGGCCCCTTTTCCCCGGGAAATAAAAATGACCTGCCCGTCATCGGGTGGAATTGCGGACCACTTGCTCTACAATCCCCCCGACTTGGGATTGGCCCCTTTCTCTGGGGAAACCCTCCTCGTATTGATTTCAGGAGCCAGCGGCCACCCCAGCCCCACCCCCCAACACAAACCACGGCCCCCTTTTCCCCGGCAAAAAAATCACCCGCCCCGTTTTGCTGGCAATTGCAGGACCCCCTTCCCTTACAAACCAGCCCGACTTTGGCGGCCACCTTTTTATCTGGGGGCCCTCCGCGTAAAGTGGATTTCAGGGCCACCGCCACTCCCAGCCACAGGCCCCTTTTCCCTGGAAAAAAAACTAACCCCCCCACCTGTCGCTGGCAGATTGCAGGGGCCACTTGCCTCTACAACCAGCCCGACTGGCACTGGTGCCACCTTTCATCTGGGAACCATCCTGCGTATCGTGGATTTTCAGGAGCCAGCCGGCCACTCCCAGCCCCAGGCCCCGAACACAAACCACGGGCCCTTTTCCCTGGCAAAAAAACTCACCGCCCCGCTTCTGGCTGGCAGATTGCAGGAGACACTTCCTCTATCAAACCAGCCGACTCGGCACTGGTGCCAAACCTTTCATCTGGGAACCATCCTGGTATCGTGGATTTTCAGGTGCCAGCCGGGCCACTCCCAGCCACAGCCCCCAACAAAACCACGGCCCCTTTTCCCTGGAAAAAAACTAACTCCCCCCTTTTGGCTGGGAGATTGCAGGAGCCCCCTTGCCTCTATCAAACCAGCCCGACTTGGCAACTGGTGCCACCTTTCATCTGGGACCACCTGCGTATCGTGGATTTTCAGGAGCCAGCCGGGCCCCTCCCAGCCACAAAGGGCCCCAAACACAAACTACGGCCCTTTCCCTGGAAGTAAAAATGACCTGCACATCTTCTGGCTGGCAAAATGCGAGCCACTTCCTCTATCAATCCAGCCCACTTGGCACTGGTGCCACCTTTCATCTGGGGAAACCCTCCCGCGTATCGTGGATTTTCAGGGGCCAGACGGCAACTCCCACCACAGCCCCCGAAACACAAAACCCTGGCCCTTTTCCCTGGGAAACAAAATTTAACCCCCCCCGCTTCTGGCTGGCAGATGCAGGAGCCACTTGCCTCTATCAAACCAAACCCGACTTGGCACGGTGCCCCCTTGTTCTGGGACCATCCAGCGTATTGTGGATTTTCAGGGCCACCGGCCACTCCCAGCCAAAGTCCCCAAAAAAATCTATGGCCCTTTTTCCCCGGAAGTAAAACTGACCTGCCCATCATCTGGCTGGGACATGCAGCAGCCACTTTGTAATATCAAACCTGCCCAACTTGGGACTGGTGCCACTTTTTATCTGGGAACCAACCGCGTATCGTGGATTTTCAGGAGCCAGCCCCGGGCCCCTCCCAGCCACAGGCCCCAACACAAACCAACCCCTTTTTCCCTGGCAAACAAAACTTAACCCCCCTGCTTCTGCTGGCAGATTGCGACCCACTTCCCTCTATCAACCAGCCCTACTTGGCACTGGGGCCAACCCTTTTATCTGGGAACCTCCTGCGTATCGTGGATTTCAGGAGCCAGCCGGCCCCTCCCACCACAGGCCCCCAAACAAAAAAACTACGGCCCCTTTCCCTGGAAGTAAAACTGACCTGCCCATCTTCTGGCTGGCAGATTGCAGGAGCCACTTGCCTCTATCAATCCACCCGACTCCCTGGGGCCCCCTTTTTATCTGGGGAAACCCTCCTCGTATCGTGGATTTTCAGGGGCCGACGGGAACTCCCAGCCCCAGCCCCCGAACACAAAAATGGGCCCTTTTTCCCGGGAAACAAAATTTAACCCCCCCCGCTTCTGGCTGGCAGATTGCAGGGGCCACTTCCTCTATCAACCAGCCCGACTTGCACTGGTGCCACCTTTTCTGGGACCATCCGCGTAATGTGGATTTTCAGGGCCAGCCGGGCCCCTCCCCAGCCACAGCCCCAAAAAACCAGGCCCTTTCCCTGGAATAAAAAATGACCTGCCCATCCTTTTGGGTGGCAATTGCAGAGCCACTTTGTATATCAAACCCCCACTTGGCACTGGTGCCACTTTTCATCTGGGAACCATCTGCGTATGTGGATTTTCAAGGGGCCAGCCCCGGGCCCCTCCCAGCCACAAGGCCCCCGAAAAACAAACCACGGCCCTTTTCCCTGGCAAACAAAAGTCACCCGCCCCGCTTCTGGCTGGCAGATTGCAGGAGCCACTTGCCTCTATCAAACCAGCCCGACTCGGCACGGTGCCACCTTTCATCTGGGAACCATCCTGCTTATCGTGGATTTTCAGGAGCCAGCCGGGCCCCCCCAGCCACAGGGCCCCCAAACAAAAA
This sequence comes from Zonotrichia leucophrys gambelii, assembly GCF_028769735.1. NCBI lineage: Eukaryota > Metazoa > Chordata > Aves > Passeriformes > Passerellidae > Zonotrichia > Zonotrichia leucophrys. Next base: position 3,139 of record NW_026995196.1, read on the forward strand.
CCACGGCCCTTTTCCCTGGCAAACAAAACTCACCCCCCCCGCTTCTGGCTGGCAGATGCAGGAGCCACTTGCCCTATCAAAACCCGCCCCACTCGGCACTTGCCCACCCTTTTATCTGGGAACCATCCTGCGTATCGTGGATTTTCAGGAGCCCCCCCCACTATCCCCGCCACAGGGCCCCAAAAACAAACACCCCCTTTTCCCTGGAATAAAACTGACCCTTTTCCCCCTCGGCGGGGAGATTGCAGGACCACTTTCCCCTATCAAACCCCGCCCGACTGGGAAGGGGCCACCTTTTATCTGGAACCATCCTGGGTATCGGGATTTTTAGGAGCCCCCCGGCCCCCAGCCACAGGCCCCAAACAAAACCACCCTTTTTCCCCGGAAAAAAACTCCCGCCCCCCTTTTGCCGGCAGATTTCAGGACCCCTTCCTTATCAAAAGCCCCCCCCCCGGACTGGTGCCACCCTTTTATCTGGGGCCATCCTGCGTTTTGGATTTTCAGGAGCCAGCCGGGCCCCCCCACCACAGGCCCCCAACAAAACCACGGCCCTTTTCCCCGGAAAGAAAATACCCCCCTTCTGGCTGGGGAGTTGCAGGACCACTTCCCTATCAAACCAGCCCCACTGGCACGGTGCCACCTTTCATCTGGGGAACCCTCCCGCTACGGGATTTTCAGGGGCCAGCGGCCCACCCACCACAGCCCCCGAACACAAACCAGGCCCTTTTCCCGGGAAAAAAATAAACCCCCCCCCTTTTGGCTGCAATGCAGGAGCCCCTTCCCTATCAAACCCCCCCTGGACTGGGCCCCCCTTTTCCCGGGACCCTCCGCGTATTGTGGATTTTCGGGGGCCAGCCGGGCCCCTCCCACCAAGCCCCCCCAAAAAAAACACCCTTTTCCCTGGAAAAAAACTCACCCGGCTTTGGCCAATTGCAGACCACTTTTATCAAACCGCCACTTGGCACTGGTCCACCTTTTCATCTGGGAACCATCCCGCGTATGTGGATTTTCGGACCAGCCGGCACTTCCCCCCACAGGCCCCGAACAAAACCACCCCCTTTTCCCCGGGAAAAAAACTAAAACCCCCCGCTTCTGGCTGGCAGATTTTTGGACCCACTTTCCCTATCAACCAGCCCGACTTGGGGACTGGTCCACCCTTTTTCTGGGGAACCCTCCGCTATCTGGGTTTCAGGGGCCACCCCCCGGGGCCCCCCCCCACAAAC
>NW_026995197.1:0-4356 GCF_028769735.1 Zonotrichia leucophrys gambelii
GGGGGTTTTTTTTTTTTTGCTTTTCAATTTTATTGGTGGGATGTCATTTTACCCCTTTTTCCTTCCCCGCCCAAACCTCGGGGTTATTGCTCTGTATCTCCCGATGAAATTTTCAGGTCTGGAATTTCCCCATCCGGGGAAAAATTCCCACTCCTAATAATGTGGGTCCCTTCCAGAAAATTTAAACTTTTTATTTTAGGTAAAAGATAAAACAGCCACACTGCCTTCCTTTTCCTTTAATTTCTACATTTTCAATTTGGAGGCTCTAAAGGGGTTTTCCCCCCACCCCCACCCTCCAACCTTTCCCCCAGGCGTCACTCTGGTTGGGAATTCCTTATTTTTGATCTACTGCTCCAGTACAACAAAAAATTCCCAAATTTTCCTCATTTTGGGGACCCACCTCAAATTTTTACTGGGGGGCTTTTCTTGATGATACATTGGGTCCCCTAACTAAAAAACCCCGACACCCAGCATCCCCCTCAGGAGTCCCAAGACCCCTTTTGTTCTTTTAAAATTGTTCATCAAAAGAGATTTTTTGCAATTCCTTCTATGTGTTCTATCTCCCAAATAATAACTTTTCCTCCATTTCTGTTTTTTAAAACAATAAAACTAAAACAAATCAAACAATAACCCCTTACCACTCAAAAAGATGACAAAATGATAAACCCGGGGTTGAAGCTCAGCTCACTCAGTCTCTGTTCAGCCCCTCGGGTGCGAATTGTCGCAGGCCCCGGCCGGGCCCGGGGGCCACAGCTCAGCTGCCGTGCTCTCCGGGGTGTTCAGTCCAGAGCAGTTTCAAGAGGTCCAAAGAAAAAGGGAAAAAAAACAGTCCCGGGAATTTTTTGCCCACTACTAAAACAACTAAAAACAAAGGAAAGCTCGTCCTGTGTCTGTCCGTCCCCAACAATACAGTCCGGGGCAGGGAAAAGGAGGAGTGATGCAGTGCTGAAAACAAATTTCCGCCTCTTTTCTCCCCCCCTTCACTCTCGGAACACTCTTACGGACAAAAAATTATTATTTTAACATAAAAAAGAATGAACGACTGGGGGTAGAAGCTCATATGTCAACCCAGGGAAATTTAACCCCTTATCCCTTTCATCTGCTTACCAAAATTAAAAAAAATTCTAAATCACAATAATACAGGGGCATCCAAAACGTTATACAAGACAATAGTAAAAACTTCAGCAAACAGTGATATTGACACAGGTTTTTTTCCAACAACGACTTCCTGAGGTACACATGTGTTCTTCCACTTTTTGATTATCCACCACTTGCAACCGGTCCCTGACAAAAACACCCCATGATGGGTTTTGTCTGTATCAAGCAGGTTTAACCCCAAAATGTCTTCCCTAATAACCCCGATTTACCACGGGATTTTTTCTCCATCTACTCTTGCAAAGGCTCAATTGGGCAGGCAAACTCAATTAGCAAGCCTCAGGTTAACTAACCCGGGGGGGGTTTTTCCAATCGCTCCCAGTTTTTGAAAGACCCCCCACCTAAGGCTTTCAATGGGGTTTTAAAAGCCATTGTCCCTCCCCACTTTCCCTCACTGGGCATGGTAGGGGATATGGTAACCCACTCAAGCCTTTCCCTACCCCATGTTGATGGGGCGTTCTTGAAAGGGTCCCATTGTCAGACCGATCCTCCAGGGGCCAGTCTCCCAAACTTGTTTTAAGGGCCCGGTGGTTTCCGGGGCCGTAGATGAGACACAGGTTGGTTTTCCAAATCCAGTGGGGCCCCACCAGGTCAGCCTAGCGTTCCCGGCTGTCGGGGGGCAGTGTATGGATCAATCTCCGGGCCCCCCCAAAACTTGTATTTGGGACCACCGCCCACCGTACCAGAGGGGTTTCACTCGCTTGGCCTTTTTGATGGCAGCACCGTCTCACAGAAAGGAAAACCTGAGAAAAACTTCCCAGGTTTAAACCACCTCTCGGTCTCGTCCCACTTAGGGGTGGCATCTTGCCCTGGGGGCCTGAGGCATCATGGGCCCCATCGAGCTGGAAAACCTCCCTTATGTTTCCCAAACTAGGTCTTTTTTGGGACCCCCTATCTTTGCAGTTTGGGTTTACTGCTCATTGTTTGGGCTCCCCCGACCCTACTCTTGGGTACATGGGGCATCTACAGGTGGACTTTCCGGGTAGCCCCCTCCCCCTGGGTAGCAATTTTTTTCCACTCTCGCCCCCAAAATGGTTTTCCTCTTTTTTATTCCTCTTTCCACCCTCCACCCATCCCCACAGAGCTTTGGCTCCACCCAATAATCAGTGAAGAGGTAAGCGGGCCTTCTCCTCTCAGCAAGTCTGGGGGCCATTTAACACTTTGAGTTCAGAAAGTTGGCGACCACCTTCTCCTTAGGGGCCTCCCCACCTGTCGTGGGGGGCCCTAGGGCCTTTTTTCCCTTTCCTTTTCATCCCTAATGCAAAGGGGAAACCCGCCCATGGAAAAGAGCGTAGGGTTTCCTCGGGGGGCAGTTTTATAGGGAGGGGGTTTCACACTTTTCATGGTTCTTGTTCCTCTCATCTGTGACCCCAAAATTTCCCCTTCGGCAATTTTGTAATGACCCCCAAATCCCGGCGATTTTAGTTTACCTATAGGGGTGCGCTGAGTAAAGAGAGCAATCCATTTGCTCCATGTTCACTGGGGCCCAGTGAGAGGAAGGAACCCGCCTTTTTGAACATCCACCCCCCACCGGGGTTGGGGGGCCCGGGGGGATTGTCTTCTATACCAATCCTCGAGGGGGCTTGGGTCCTTTATAGGGACCCAAAATTTCTTTTTTCCCGCTGGGGTGTAGTTTTGGGAAAGGCCCCTGTAGTTCACTCCAAAATCCCAGTGGTCGACCCGAGTCCACCAGCACCTTTGCCAATGTTCCAGGCAAAACCATGGGCCCAGGCAGAGTAGGCATGTTCTTTACCCGGTCCCATCCTGCCGGCCAAGGGGACTGCAGAAGGCTCCTGCTTGATCTGGCAAAGGCTTTTGCTGCTCAGGGCCCCCCGTAGAAATTGTTCTCTTGTGGGGACCAGGAAAAGGGCTCAATCTGATGTACTCAGGAATGTGCCTTCTCCAAAAGCTATGTCACCCAGGAAGCTTTGCTCCTTCTTTTTTGTTGGTGGGGACTTTGCGTGATCTTCTTTATGACATCGTAGGGAAACGGACACCATCAATCTTTTCCCTTTACCCCGAACGTTTTCTCAAACTGGTCCTTTCCTTTGCTCATTTTAAATGGCGAAACCAGCCCCCCGGAGGATTTGATTATTTCCTCCTTTCTCAAACACTTTTTCCTGTGTTCCCCCCCACAATATGTCATCAAATATGCCGTGTTTGGAGCCACCCCTTTGCAGGCACCTGGGTCAGTCCATGGCGATGGCGGGGCTGTGCTTCCACCCTGGGCCGTCGGTCCAGGGTACTCACTCCCCCCGTGAAGGGAAAATTTAGGCCTGATTCTGCCGGGGGAAAATGGAGAAAAATGCATACAATGTCCATAGGGCGTACCACTTTGCTGCCTTGGCCCAAATCATACTGGAGCTCTAAATGTCTGGCACGGCAGCACTCAGGGGGGGAGCACTTCATTCAATGCACGAAGCCACATCAATCTCCATTTTCCTTCAGATTTTTTCACAGGGCCAAAGGGGGGTGTTGAAGGGTATGGTCTTGTACCACCCCTTTTTCTCTCCACTCCGGATCATTTTGGATGGGATCACGCATCTCAGTGGTCCTATACTGCCGTTATGCCCATGGAATGGGAATTGGCACCTTTGCTTTCCGTCAGGGACCTACTGCGATGGGTTCTAGACACCCAGGCAAAGGTGTTCAATTGCTGGATCCCTCTGCTCTACAGCGCTATTCCAAATGCCCAACGATCCTTTGGGGCTTTGAAAGTACCCCCCCTTTGAAGGGATCATGCCCAAAATACATGGGCCTCTGGGGCCCGTACAAAAGGATGCTTTTCCACTCATTTCCCTTAGGCTACATCACTTTCCACCAAAATGAAATCCCGGGGTCCCCCTGTCACACCCGGAAAGAAAACTCTGTCCCCAATGTCTGAGGGATTAATGTGCTTTTGCACAGAAACGACCAAAACTTTTACTCTTGTGGGCCCTGTGCCAGGCCCCAAAGAATCCACAGGACCCCAAAAAAAAAAACGATTTTCACTGGCCTCTACCTGGTAGAGGCAGGGCCCCTCTAAGCCTGGTTATCTTCTTTTCCCCGGGGGGTATGTTTTGGAGTTCCTTTGAGGGGGTCAACATGCATCACAACATACCGGGGCCCTTTGGCTACGGGCAAAGCTGCTTTCCCCCTGGTGGTTCCTTCATTCAGCACCCGTCGTGCTAAAAAAGCGGTAGGTTTCCCACCCATTCTCAT
>NW_026995198.1:0-4354 GCF_028769735.1 Zonotrichia leucophrys gambelii
TTCCACGACTGCCGAGGCGAAGAGGTTTTCGGAAAGGCATTTCCGTAAGGCACTCCAGGGGGTTTCGAAATGTCCGGGAGCGCGTTAGCTGGGAATCCGTCCTTCTTCTTCGGGACCTTGGGTCTCTCATGCAAAAAATTTCACTATCTGGCAAGAGAACTGTGCCTGCACAGAAACATCTCCCATCGGTTCTTGCGAATTGCAGAGTGTTTTCGAGAAAACAAATTGTCCAAAACACTTCCAACCATGTTCATGTTGAAAGAGAGTGTGGAAGTCTTCATCGTTTGACTGGCCAATCCTAGTTTTGCAGTATATCACTTTCCAAACCATCTCCACTGCGGAGGCAAGAAGCGTTTCGGAAAGGCGTTGTCCGTCACAGTGCACTCCAGCGGCGCTTCTGCCGAATGTCCGGGACGGCCTTACTCCGGGGACTCCGACCTCTTCTTCGGCTTTGGCTCATTTGCAAAAACTTCCACTTGTCTGCAAGGGGACTGCCTGCCAGAACATCCCACTTTTACATTTCGAGAGTTTCAAGTGTTTCAGAAGAAAAACAAAGTTGCAAAACACCTTCACCGAATTCATGTGTTTGGAAAAGGTGAGGGGTAGGACGTTTTTCAGTTGCAAGTGCAAAACCGTTTCACTTCATTTTCACTTCGAACAGCGACTTCGGCTGCCGAGCGAAGCGCTTCTCCGCAAGCTTGTGCGCCATGCCTCCAAGCGCGCTCTGCCGAAGTGCCGGGACGGCCTTGCCCGGACATCTCCTCTTTCGCTTTTGGGCTTCTGCAAAACTTCCACTCTGCAAGGAAACTTGCTACAGACTTCCCATCTGTGTAAGTTTCAGAGTTTGCAAGGTTGCGAAAAAAACATTTCCAACCTTCAACCATGTTCAGTGTTTGGAAAAGGTAGGAGTGAAGACGTTTTCACTTCAACCGAACAACTGTGATGTGAGTTCTTCGTACCTTTCCACCCATTCCACGCCGGCAAAACGGTTTTGCGCTAAGCGATTTCCGGCACAGTCACTCCAGGAGAGGCTTCATTCCGGCAGGCGTTGTCCGGACACGACCTCCTTTCCTGGTTCCGACAGGACTTCCTGGCAGGAACTTCTTCGAACTTTTGTGTCTCATTTGCAAAAAACTTCGAGTTGGCAGAGAAGACCAAAAAACCTCCCACGATGTCATGTGTAGAAGGAGAGTGTTAAGAAGAAACAAGTTGCAACCCTCCACCAATGTTCATTTATTATTGAAGACCGTCTTCATTGCGGCGAACGCTCTTGGCAGCTTCTCGTCACCTCCAGCAGCCGCTCTCGCGCCGGAGGCGAAGAAGCGCTTCTCCGCAAAGGCGATTGTGCCGTCACGTGCACTCCTTGGGCGGCTTCTGCGAAATGTGCCCGGACGGCGCTTAGCTCCGGGACATCCGACCTTCTTCTTTCGGACTTTTGTGTCTACACATTGCAAAAACTTTCCACTATGTCTGGCAAGAGAAACTTGCGCACAGAAAACATCTCCCATCGTTTTACATGTTGCAGAGAGGTTTGAAGGTTTGCAAGAAGAAAAACAAAGTTGTCCAAAACACCTCCAACCGAATGTTCAGTGTTTGGAAAAGGTAGGAGTGTGGTAAGGTACTGTTTTCTATCAGTTTGCAGCTGCGCAACAACCTAGTGTTGCACTTCATTCTTCACCTTTCCGAAGCAGCCGCACTCTCCGCTCCGAGGCGAAGCGGCTTCTTCCGGGGATTGTCCGTCACAGTGCATCATTGCGGGCTCTTGCAGAAATGTCCCACGGTTGCGCGGACATCCTACCTCTTCCTCGGTTTTGTGCAAATCATTGCAAAAAAACAATTTCCATATCTGCAAGAGAAACTGTGCCTGCACAGAAAACACTCCGACGGTTTTCATGTTGCAAGGGTGCAGAGTGTTTTGCAGAGAACAAGTTTTCAACACCTTCCAACCGATGTTCATGTGTAGGAAAAGTAGGTTGGAAGGCGCGAGCGAAACGCTTCTTCATTGTGCCGGTCACAGTGCACTCCAGTGCGGCGGCTTCTGCCGAAATGTGCCCGGGACCGGCGCTTAGCTCCGGGGACATCCGTACCTTCTTCTTTCGGGACTTTTGTTGTCTACATCATTGCAAAAAACTATTCCACTATGTCTGGCAAGGAGAAACTGTGCCTGCACAGAAAACATCTCCCATCGTGTTTTACATGTTGCAGAGAGGTTTGCAGAGTGTTTTGCAAGAAGAAAAACAAAGTTGTCCAAAACACCTTCCAACCGAATGTTCATGTGTTTGGAAAAGGTAGGAGTGTGGTAAGGTACTGTTTTCTATCAGTTTGCAAGCTGCGCACACAATCCTAGTGTTGTGCAGCTTCATTCTTCACCTTTCCGAAGCAGCCGCACTCTCCAGCTGCCGGAGGCGAAGAAGCGGCTTCTTCGCGCAAAGGCGATTGTGCCGGTCACAGTGCACTCCAGTGCGGCGGCTTCTGCCGAAATGTGCCCGGGGCCGGCGCTTAGCTCCGGGGACATCCGTACCTTCTTCTTTCGGGACTTTTGTGGTCTACATCATTGCAAAAAACTATTCCACTATGTCTGGCAAGGAGAAACTGTGCCTGCACAGAAAACATCTCCCATCGTGTTGTACATGTTGCAGAGAGGTTTGCAGAGTGTTTTGCAAGAAGAAAAACAAAGTTGTCCAAAACACCTTCCAACCGAATGTTCATGTGTTTTGAGAAAGTAGGAGTGTGGTAAGGTACTGTTTTCTATCAGTTTGCAAGCTGCGCACACAATCCTAGTGTTGTGCAGCTTCATTCTCACTTTCCGAAGCAGCCGCACTCTCCAGCTGCCGAGCGAAGAAGCGGCTTCTTCGCGCAAAGGCGATTGTGCCGGTCACAGTGCACTCCAGGCGGCGGCTTCTGCCGAAATGTGCCCGGGACCGGCGCTTAGCTCCGGGGACATCCGTACCTTCTTCTTTCGGGACTTTTGTGGTCTACATCATTGCAAAAAACTATTCCACTATGTCTGGCAAGGAGAAACTGTGCCTGCACAGAAAACATCTCCCATCGTGTTGTACATGTTGCAGAGAGGTTTGCAGAGTGGTTTGCAAGAAGAAAAACAAAGTTGTCCAAAACACCTTCCAACCGAATGTTCATGTGTTTGGAAAAGGTAGGAGAGTGGTAAGTACTGTTTTCTATCAGTTTGCAAGCTGCGCACACAATCCTAGTGTGTGCTTCATTTTCACTTTCGAAGCACCGCACTCTCCAGCTGCCGGAGGCGAAGAAGCGCTTCTTCGCGAAAGGCGATTGTGCGTCACAGTGCACTCCAGTGCGGCGGCTTCTGCCGAAATGTGCCCGGGACCGGCGTTAGCTCCGGGACATCCGTACCTTTTCTTTCGCGACTTTTGTGGTCTACATCATTGCAAAAAAACTATTCACTTTTCTGGCAAGGAGAAAGTGCCGCACAGAAAACATCTCCCATCTGTTTGTACATGTTGCAGAGGGTTTGCAGAGTTTTTGCAGAGAAAAACAAGTTGTCCAAACACACTTCCAAGAATTTCATTGTTTGAAAGGTAGAGGTGGTAAGGTCCTTTTCATCAGTTTGCAAGCTGCGCACACAATCTAGTTTGCAGCACATTCTTCACCTTTCCGAAGCAGCCGCACTCTCCTCTCCGAGGCGAAGAAGCGTTCTTGGCAAAGGCGATTGTGCCGGTCACAGTGCACTCCAGATGCGCGGCTTCTGCCGAAAGTGCCCGGGACCGGCGCTTAGCTCGGGGACATCCGTACCTTCTTCTTTCGGGACTTTTGTGGTCTACATTGCAAAATTCATATTCGAGGAACGGCCGCACAGAACTCATCGGTTACATGTTGAGAGGTTGCAGAGTGTTGAGAGAAAAGTTGTCAAACCTCACAGTTAGTTTTGGAAGGTGAGGGGTAGACTGTTCTTCGTTTGCATGCCAAATCTAGGCACTCATCTCACCTTCGAAGCACGCACTCTGCGAGGCAAGAGGGTTCTTGCGCAAGGCGTGTGCGTCACATTGCAAAAAACTATTCCACTATGTCTGGCAAGGAGAAACTGTGCCTGCACAGAAAACATCTCCCATCGTGTTGTACATGTTGCAGAGAGGTTTGCAGAGTGTTTTGCAAGAAGAAAAACAAAGTTGTCCAAAACACCTTCCAACCGAATGTTCATGTGTTTGGAAAAGGTAGGAGTGTGGTAAGGTACTGTTTTCTATCAGTTTGCAAGCTGCGCACACAATCCTAGTGTTGTGCAGCTTCATTCTTCACCTTTCCGAAGCAGCCGCACTCTCCAGCTGCCGGAGGCGAAGAAGCGGCTTCTTCGCGCAAAGGCGATTGTGCCGGTCACAGTGCA
>NW_026995199.1:0-4353 GCF_028769735.1 Zonotrichia leucophrys gambelii
CCCAGCCACACCCCAAAAAAACCAGGGGCCCCTTTTTCCCTGGCAAAAAAATCACCGCCCCTTCTGGCTGGCAGATTGCGGACCACTTGCCCCTTTAACCAGCCCACCGGACTGGGCACCTTTCTGGGAAAATTTTTTTCGTATCGTGGATTTTCAGGACCAGCCGTACCGCCACACACAGGCCCCGCAAAAAAATACAGGCCTTTCCCCTGAAAAACATCAGCCCTCGCTGGTGTAGATGCAGGACCACCTTTGTACTGAATCAGCCGACTTGGCACTCGCCACCTTTCATCTGGGAACCATCCTGCTATCTGGATTTTCTGGCCACCAGCCTCCGCCACAGGCCCCAAACCAAAATACACGGCCTTCTGCAATAAAACTGACACTGCCCTCATCTGGTGGAGATTGCCGGAGCCACTTGGACTATCAAACCAACCGACTTGGCACTGTTGCTCTCACCTTCATCTGGGAACCCTGCATATCGTGGATTTTCAGGAGCAGCCGGCCACCCGCCACAGGCCCCCGAACACAACCCGGCCCTTTTCCCTGGAAGAAAATCACCTGTCCCCTTTGGCTGGGATTCCAGGAGCCACCTCTACTCAAACCTGCCCGACTCACCGGTGCAAACTTTATCTGGGACCTGCGTATTTGGATTTTAGGAGCGAGACGGCCACTCCCTCCCAGGTCCCCAAAAAATCGGCCCTTTTCCCTGGAAAAAAGCACTGCCCATCTTCTGCTGGCAGATTGCAGGGCACTTCCCTCCAAACCAGCCCGACTTGGCACGGTGCCACTTTCATCTGGGAACCACCTGGTATGTGATTTTCAGGGACCACCGCCACTCCCAAACATGGCTTCCAGAACAATCCACGCCCTTTTCCTAGCAACCAATCACCGCCGCTTCGCTGCAGATCGGACCATTCCCTAGTCAAACCAGCCCATTGGCACTGGTGCCACTTCATCTGGAACCATCCGCGATCCGCTGGTTTCTCAAGGAGCCACCGGCACTTCCCAGCACAATCCCATGTGAGATTCAGGACCCGTTCCCTGAGTCAAAGACCCCAACTCACTGGCTGCAGCATTGAGACCACTCGGCTCTCTGAAGCAGCCACTCGGCACTAGTCCCAACTATCGGAACTCGCCTTATCTGGAATTTCTCCTGGCCATCCGGTCAGTCCCAGGCCACGCCCCACAAAGCCCAACCCCCTTTTCCCGGCAAAATAACCCATCCTCCTTCTGGTTGCAGATTGCAGGAGCCACTTGAGCCTCAAAAAAGACCCTGGTGCCACTTTCATCTGGAACCATCCTGCGTATTCGTGGATTTTCAGGAGCCAGCCGGCACTCCCTCACAAGGCCCCGAACACAAACCACGGCCCTTTCTCCTGGAAACAAACTCCCGCTCTGCTGGATGGCAGATTGCAGGAGCCGCCTCCTATTAACCAGCCCGACTACACTGGGCACCTTTCATCTGGAAAATTCGTATTGTGGATTTTCGGAGCCCAGGCACTCCCAACCAGGCCCCCAAAACACACGCCCCTTTTCCTGGCAGTAAACCACCCGTTCCCGCTTCAGGCGCAGATCCAGGACCACTTCCCTAATCCATAACCACGCTTCGGAGAGACCACCTGCCCATCTTGGTAACGCTTCACTGGATTTTAGAGCCACTGCTGCGTCCAGCCAATGCCCCTAACCAACCCGGCCTGTTTCCCAAGGAAACCACCCCCTCTGCTAGATGGAGCCACCCTCATCAAACCAGCCACAGCGAAAACCACGCCACCTCTCTGGAACAATCGCCGTTGGCTTAGGAGCGAGACGGCACTCCACCACAACCTCCAAAGATACCGGCCCTTTGTCTAGGAAGTAACGGCTTCCGCAGTCCTGTGCATCAGGACCCTTCCTCAAATAACCCCCGCCTGGTACACTGGATGCAGCCTTGCTTTCAGCCACTTGTCACTAGGACCCTATCGGACTGCGTGATTTTCAGGAGCCAGACGGCCATCTCAGCCACAGGCCCCGAACACAAACCACGGCCCTTTTCCCTGCAAAGAAACTCACCCGCCCGCTTTCTGGCATTCCAGGCATTGCCGTACATGCCTCTATCAAACCAGCCACGCGCACTGGGGCATCCTTGGGAATCGAAAATGTTTTATGCAGGACGTGGAGCCAGCCACAGCCCAAAACACAGGCCCTGCCCCTGAAAAAAACTACGTCCCTTTCCCTGGTGAAGTAACTGACCTCTCTGCTGGCCATTCCGGAGCCACGTTATCAAACCGCCCGATTGCTGGTCCATTCATCGGAACCATCCGCACGTGTTTTAGACCAACGCCACTCCAGCACAAGCCCCATCACAATCAGGCCTTTCCCTAATAAAACGACCGCCCGTCATCTGGTGGCAATTCAGGACACTGCCTTTAAACCAGCGAGCCGGGCCACCTCATCGAAAATCGGCTTTGGATTTAGACGCGCCCTCCGCCAAGCAAAGAATCTCGGCCCTTTCCTGAAGTAAAACAAACCAACTTGGCACTGGGGCCACCTTTCATCTGGGAACCATCCTGCGTATCGTGGATTTTCAGGAGCCAGCCGGCCACTCCCAGCCACAGGCCCCCGAACACAAACCAGGGCCCTTTTCCCTGGCAAACAAAAGTCACCTGTCCCGCTTCTGGCTGGCAGATTGCAGGAGCCACTTGCCTCTATCAAACCAGCCCTACGCGGCACTGGGGCATCCTTGGGTCTGGGAAATGTTCTGCGTATCGTGGATTTTCAGGAGCCAGCCGGACACGCCCAGCCACAGGCCCCCAAAAAAATACTACGGCCCTTTCCCCTGGAAAAAAACTGACATGCCCCTCTGCTGGATGGTAGATGGCAGGAGCCACTTTGTACTATGAAACCAGTCCGACTTGGCACTTCTGCCACCTTTCATCTGGGAACCATCCTGCGTATCGTGGATTTTCGTGAGCCAGCCGGCCACTCCCAGCCACAGGCCCCGAAACAAAAACTACGGCCCTTTCCCCTGGAAGTAAAACTGACCTGCCCATCATCTGGCTGGCAGATTGCCGGAGCCACTTGGTACTATCAAACCAGCCCGACTTGGCACTGTTGCCACCTTTCATCTGGGAACGATCCTGCATATCGTGGATTTTCAGGAGCGAGCCGGCCACTCCCAGCCACAGGCCCCCGAACACAAACCACGGCCCTTTTCCCTGGCAAAGAAAACTCACCTGTCCCGCTTCTGGCTGGCAGATTCCAGGAGCCACTTGCCTCTATCAAACCAGCCCGACTCAACACTGGTGCAACCTTTCATCTGGGAACCGTCCTGCGTATTGTGGATTTTGAGGAGCGAGACGGCCACTCCCAGCCACAGGTCCCCAAAAAAATACTACGGCCCTTTTCCCTGGAAGTAAAACTGACCTGCCCATCTTCTGGCTGGCAGATTGCAGGAACCACTTGGCTCTCTCAAAGCAGCCCAACTCGGCACTGGTGCCACCTTTCATCTGGGAACCATCCTGCGTATCGTGGATTTTCAGGAGCCAGCCGGCCACTCCCAGCCACAGGCCCCCAAACACAAACCACGGCCCTTTTCCCAGGCAAAGAAAACTCACACGCCCCACTTCTGGCTGGCAGATTGCAGGAGCCACTTGCCTCTATCAAACCAGCCCGACTCGGCACTGGTGCCACCTTTCATCTGGGAACCATCCTGCGTATCGTGGATTTTCAGGAACCAGCCGGCCACTCCCAGCCACAGGCCCCGAACACAAACCACGGCCCTTTTCCCTGGCAAACAAAACTCACCCGTCCTGCTTCTGGTTTGGCAGATTGCAGGAGCCACTTGCCTCTATCAAACCAGCCCGACTCGACACTGGTGCCACCTTTCATCTGGGAACCATCCTGCGTATCGTGGATTTTCAGGAGCCAGCCGGCCACTCCCAGCCACAAGTCCCCAAATACAATCTATGGCCCTTTTCTCTGGAAGTACAATTGACCTGCCCATCTTCTGGCTGGCAGATTGCAGGAGCCACTTGCCTCTATCAATGCAGCCTGACTCGGCACTTCTGCCGCCTTTCATCTGGGAACCATCCTGCGTATTGTGGATTTTCAGGAGCCAGACGGCCACTCCCAGCCACAGGCCCCCGAACACAAACCACGGCCCTTTTCCCTGGCAAAGAAAACTCACCTGTCCCGCTTCTGGCTGGCAGATTCCAGGAGCCACTTGCCTCTATCAAACCAGCCCGACTTGGCACTGGTGCCACCTTTCATCTGGGAACCATCCTGCGTATCGTGGATTTTCAGGAGCGAGACGGCCACTCCCAGCCACAGGTCCCCAAAAAAATACTACGGCCCTTTTCCCCTGAAGTAAAA
>NW_026995200.1:0-4349 GCF_028769735.1 Zonotrichia leucophrys gambelii
AGAGCCCCCAACACAACCACGCCCTTTTCCTCAAAAACACCCCCCCGCTCTGGCTGCAAATTGCAACCACGGCCCTCTAAACCGCACCACTCCACTGGTGCCACCTTCTCTGGAACCATCCTGCGATCGTGATTTTCAGAGCCTGCGCCCTCCGCCACAGCCCCACAACATACCACGGCTTCCCGTCAAAAAACTACCGCCCCTTTCGCTGCAGATTGCAAGACCTCCTCTCTCAAACCACCACGGCACTGCGCCACTTTCATCGGAACCATCCTGCGTATCGTGGATTTTCAGGAACCACCGCCACTCCCAGCCACAGGCCCCAACCAACCAACTACCCCTTTCCCTGAAACAAAACTGACCCCCCGCTCTCTGGCAATTGCAGGAGCCACTTGCTATCAAACCAGCCCGACTCGTCACGTGCCACCTTTCATCTGAACCATCCTCATTGTGATTTCAGGCCACCGCCCTCCCAGCCACAAAAACCCCCAACAAAACCACCCTTTCCCTGAAGAAACACTCCCCCTATCTAGCTGCAGATTGCAGACCCACTTTCTCATCAACCACCCGACTTGCACTGTGCCACCTTTCATCTGAGCCATCCGCGTATCGGGATTTTCAGAGCCAGCCTCCACTCCCAGCCACAAGTCCCCAAAAACAACTGGCTACCTTCCCTGAAAACTGACCTCCTCACTGGCTGAATGAGGGGCCACTTCCGCTATCAACCACCCGACTCGGCACTGGGCCACCTTCATCTGAACCACCCTACTGGATTTTCAGCGCCACCCGGCCACTCCCTTCCAGCCCCAACACAAACACGCCCTTTCCCGAAACAAACGACCCCCCTGGTGCCCCTTTCTGGCCGCGATTGCAGACCACGCCGCACTCCAACCAGCCCAACTACCACGCCCCCAGCCCAACACAAACACGCCTTTCTGAAAACACCTCGCTGCATAGACCGCCTCTTCATCCCCCGACCCCTGCCACCTTTCCTGACACCCTAGATAGACCACCCCACTCACACAGCCCAAACCCCTTCCTGAAAAACACCCCCTTTGTGCATCACATCCTACACCACTGCGCCACCTCCGGAACCTCTGGTATCGATTTTCAGAGCCACGCCACTCCCCACACCCACACGCTTCCAAAACCCCCCTCTGGCCAGATGAGCACTCCCTACACACGTCCACTTGCCACCTTTCATCTGACCTCCGCTACTGATTTCAGACCACCCTCACCACACCCCAACCACTCCCAGCCACAGCCCCGAACACAAACCACGGCCCTTTCCCTGAAAAAAACTCCCCGCCGCTTCTGGCTGCAGATTGCAGAGCCACTTCCCTATCAAACCACCCGACTCGGCACTGTGCCACCTTTCATCGGAACCATCCTGCGTATCGGATTTCAGAGCCACCGCCACTCCACCACAGCCCCCAACACAAACACGCCCTTTCCCTGGAATAAAACTGACCTGCCCCTCGGCTGGCAGATTGCAGAGCCCTTGCCTCTATCAACCACCCGACTCGACTGGGGCCACCTTTCATCTGGAAACCATCCTGGTATGTGGATTTTCAGCCACCCCACTCCCACCACAGGCCCCCAACACAAACCACGGCCCTTTTCCCTGCAAAAAACTACCCCCCCGCTCTGCTGAATTGCAGAGCCACTTGCCCTATCAAACCAGCCCGACTCGGCACTGGTGCCACCTTTCATCTGGAACCATCCTCGTATTCGGATTTTCAGAGCCAGCCGCCACTCCCAGCCACAGCCCCCAACAAAACACGGCCCTTTCCCTGAATTAAAACTGACCTGCCCACTTCTGCTGGCAGATTGCAGGACCACTTGCTCTATCAAACCAGCCCGACTTGGCACTGGTGCCACCTTTCATCTGGAACCATCCTGCGTAAACGTGGATTTTCAGACCACCGGCCACTCCCCCACAGGCCCCCGAACACAAACCACGGCCCTTTTCCCTGGCAAAAAAACTCACCCCCCCCGCTTCTGGCTGGCAGATTGCAGAGCCACTTGCCTCTATCAACCAGCCCGACTCGACACTGTGCCACCTTTCATCTGGGAACCATCCTGCGTATCGTGATTTTCAGGAGCCATCCGGCCACTCCCAGCCACAGGCCCCCAAACACAAACCACGGCCTTTTCCCTGGAATAAAACTGACCTGCCCGTCTTCTGGCTGGCAGATTGCAGGAGCCACTTGCCTCTATACAACCAGCCCGACTTGCACTGGTGCCACTTCATCTGGGAACCATCCTGGTATGTGGGTTTTCAGGAGCCAGCCGGCCACTCCCAGCCCAGGCCCCAAACAAATCTACGGCCCTTTTCCCTGGAAAAAACTGACCTGCCCACTTCTGGCTGGCAGATTGCAGGAGCCACTTGCCTCTATCAAACCAGCCCGACTTGGCACTGTGCCACCTTCATCGGGAACCATCCTGCGTATCGTGGATTTTCAGGAGCCACCGGCCACTCCCACCACAGGCCCCCAAAAACAAACCACGGCCCTTTTCCTGAAGAAAACTGACCGCCCCTTCTGGCTGCAATTGCAGAGCCACTTCCCTATCAACCAGCCCGATCGGCACTGGTGCCACCTTTCATCTGGGAACCATCCTGCTATCGTGGATTTTCAGGAGCCACCGCCACTCCCACCACACCCCAAACAAAACACGGCCCCTTTTCCCTGGAATAAAACTACCCCCCCCTGGCTGGCAGATTGCAGAACCACTTCTTTACAAACCAGCCCCTTGGCACTGGGGCCACCTTTCATCTGGGAACCTCCTGCTTATCGTGGATTTTCGGAGCCACCGGCCACTCCGCCACAGGCCCCCGAACACAAACCACGGCCTTTTCCCTGGCAAAAAAACTCACCGCCCCCTTCTGGTGCAGATTGCAGGAGCCACTTCCCCATAACAAACCAGCGCTCGCACTGGTGCCACTTTCATCTGGGAACCATCCTGCGTATCGGGATTTTTTAGGAGCCAGCCGCCACTCCCACCACAGGCCCCCAACAAACCACGGCCCTTTTCCCGGAAAAAACTTACCTGCCCACTCCCGGCTGGGAGATTGCAGGAGCCACTTCTTATCAAACCAGCCCTTTGCACTGGTGCCACCTTTCATCTGGAACCATCCTGCGTATCGTGGATTTTCAGGGGCCAGCCGGCCCCTCCCAGCCCAGGCCCCAAACAAAACCAGGCCCCTTTTTCCCCGGAAGTAAAACTGACCTGCCCTCTTCTGGCTGGCAGATTGCAGGAAGCCACTTGCCTCTCAAACCAGCCCACTCGGCACTGGTGCCACCTTTCATCTGGAACCACCTGCTATTGTGGTTTTTCAGGAGCCAGCCGGCCACTCCCAGCCACAGGCCCGAACACAAACCACGCCCTTTTCCCTGCAAACAAAACTAACCTACCCCTTCTGGCTGGGAATTGCAGGAGCCACTTACTCTATCAAACCAGCCCGAATCGGCACTGGTGCCACCTTTCATCTGGGAACCATCCTGCTATGTGGATTTCAGGAGCCAGCCGCCACCCCAGCCACAGGCCCCCAAACACAAACCACGGCCCTTTTCCCCCGGAAATAAAACTGACCGCCACTTCTGGCTGGCAGATTGCAGGGGCCACTTGCCTCTATCCCAGCCCCGACTCGGCACTGGTGCCACCTTTCATCTGGGAACCATCCTGCTATCGTGGATTTTCAGGAGCCAGCCGCCACTCCAGCACAGGCCCCCAAACACAAACCACGGCCCTTTTCCCTGGAAAAAAACCACCCCCCCTTCTGGCTGGCAGGGTTGCAGAGCCCTTCCTCTATCATCCAGCCCGACTCGGCACGGTGCCACCTTTCATCTGGGGAAACCCTCCTCGTTCGGGATTTTCAGGGGCCAGCCGGCCCCTCCCCCCACAGGCCCCCAAACACAAAACCCCCCCTTTTTCCCGGAAAAAACCACCCCCCCGCTTTGGGGGCGTTGCGGGGCCCTTCCTCTATCAAACCACCCCTCGACTGGGGCCACTTTCATCTGGGAAACCCTCCTGGAACGGGGATTTTCAGGACCACCGGGCCCCTCCCACCACGGCCCCCCAAAAAAAAACACGGCCCCTTTTTCCCGGAAGAAAAACTACCCCCCTCGGCTGGGAATTGCAGACCCCTTCCTCATCAAACACCGACTGGACTGGGGCCACCTTTCATCGGGAACCATCCTGCGATCGTGGATTTTAGGAGCCAGCCGCCACCCCCGCCACAGGCCCCCCAAAAAAAACCCCCCTTTTTTCCCGGTTTAAAAAGACCTCCCGTACTGGGGGCAGATTGCAGGGGCCACTTCCCCCTATCAAAACCGACTCGGACTGGG
>NW_026995201.1:0-4349 GCF_028769735.1 Zonotrichia leucophrys gambelii
GGTAAATATCTTTGGGTGACTTTGCCAAAGCAGTGCATCATTTCCCAGTGAAATACATGACCTCTTCTTACCTATGGAATTGTGACTGAAGACACCTGTGAGCCAGATCTGTAGGAGATTGCAAAGGAGCAAAGCTTTGGGATTTTGGCACACTTCTCTTGGTTTCTTTGCTCAGGCCTTTGGTGAGCACAGAACACACCTAGGTAGAAAACCTTTGACTAGACAGGATCTTTTGGATCCACTGTCCCCCAAACAGATCAATGGTGGCCCTGTTGTAAAGCCAAGTAACAAAGAGCAGCACAAATGACAGAAAGCAAACATGGCCAAAGAGGAAGAGGAGAGGCCCAATGAGGAAAGGATGTGGTGAGACGCTGGCACACTGAGTGAGCTGCACTCCCATAATCTCTAGGCTAGCAGGTCCTGGTCTCACATTCTCCCTTGGTTTATTTTAAATTTTATTTATTTATTTATTTTTTTTCATCATCAAAATAAAATATATACAATTAAAAATAGTCACCCAAAACTTAAAGACAGAATCAAAACACATTAATTCAAAACTACATCTAAAAATCAGAACATAGGTACATCTGTGTGGTGGTTTGACCAGGAAGAAGTGGGAATTCGGGGATGCTGTGGTCAAACCAATGGATGCGCGGAGTTTGATATTGGCACCTGGTGTGGCCAGTGGGGTCTGGACACACCTCCGAGAACACACAGGGGTTAAAAGCAGAGCTTCGGCCTGGGAGGCTCCCCTTGGGAATTTTGGAGGTGAAGAGGTCAGATCTCCCCCCCCTGTGGAGCCGCTGCTGCTGGGCGGGGGAGGGGCAGCCATGCGGTAGCCCCGGGCCTGGACAGAGATGGGGGTGAGGAGGCCCTTGAGGATGGAAGGGTGGAGGAGCCCCAAGAGACAGCCATCGGGCAGCCATCCCCCCCAGGAGAGAGAGAGAGAGAAGAGCCTGCGACGACGAATGCGATAGCAGCCGGCCAAGGAGGAGAAAGGGTGGGGGAAGAGTGCAGCGAGGGAGGAGGTGCCTGGCCGGAGCCGCAGCGAGTGTGGGATGTGCCGGAGCCCCGGGACAGACAGAGACTGAAACTTTTAACCCTTTTGCTTACATGACTGGGACCTTGAAAAAAATGCTGATCCTCCTCGGAGCTGAATAAGAAGAGAGATAGGAGATGAGATGAGACAAGGACCTGGCCCGAAGGATGTGGAGACGACTGAGTGGGGAGAGATGATTGGAGTGGCCTTTTGGCTGGACTTTTCTTGTGTGGCCATGGACTCAGTTTGTTCCTGTGACACAGAGACTGCACTTGGGGGGAAGCAGTGCCTCAGAACCAGGAGGGTTCATCGTGGGGACCCCTCGGCTCCAGGGGGTTGGAAAAATATGGGGGGGACAGATGTCCCAAAGCAGAGACTGTGCCTTTTTAGAGTGAGACAAGGCATCCTTAAAAGACAGCCCTAAAAGCAGCTCTGGTCCATGCTCAGTGGTGAGAGCACCTGGCATGGAGGGAAGATGTCACAAGCAGCAAAAGGACTTTCCAGGCGGTGCCGAGTGACATGGGAGCACACAAGGTTTCAGTGTGTTTGCAGGGGAAGCCTATGGTGCAAGAAGGACTCCTCTCCTCTTCATGGACTGAAGTTTGAGTATTCTAAAGGGTGGTGCCAGACTGGGCAGTTGGTGATTTGGGGGAATGTATCGGATTGAGAAATTTTGGTGGTGGGGAGGAGAAAAGTGTTTTTTGTAAGGTTTTCAATTTTTTCCCTTAGAGTTTTTTTCCTATTTTCTTGTAGTTTAGGTAATAAAGTTTTCTTTATTTCTAAACTCGAGCCTGCTTTGCTTATTCCTGGTCACATCTCACAGCAGACACCAGGGAGAGGGTATACTCATGGGGGCACTGGCTCTGTGCCAGGCCCAAACCATGACAGTGTTTAAGGATGTTGTTTGGTTATGCAGAAGGAAAAACAGAGAGGTGAAAGATCACTTAAACCTGGCCACTTCTGCAAAAAATAATAGAAAGTGTTTCTATAAAACAAATTAATAGCAACACATAGGATAAAGAAAACCTCTCCTCTTTATTGGATGCAGTGGAAATATAGTAACTAGAGATAAAGAAAAGGCAGAGATACTTAACACCTTGTTTGCCTCAATTTTCAATATTACGACAAGTTTACCTCAGCACAAGTGTTCTCCTGTGCTGGTAGATGGGCACAGGGAGCAGATCAGCCTCCTGGAATCCAGGAGGAAGCAGTTGGTGACCTGCTGAGCCACTCAGGTGCTCACAGGTGTATGGGATCAGATGGGATCCATCCTAGAGGGATGAGGGAGCTGTGGATGAGCTTCCCAAGCTGCTCTCCATCATTTACCATCAGTGCTGGCTCAGCAGGGAGGTCCCAGAGGACTGGAGGTGCCAGTGTGAGCCCATCCCCAAGAAGGGCTGGAAGGAGGAGCTGGGGAACTCCAGACCTGTCAGCCTGACCTGGGTGCCCGGCAAGGTTATGGAACAGATCACCCTGAGTGCCATCACAGGGCACCTACAGGATGGCCGAGGGATCAGAGCCAGCCAGCGTGGATTTAGGGGTGGCAGGTCCTGCCTGACCAACCTGGTCTCCTTTTATGACCTGGTGAACCACCTGTGGATGTGGGAAAGGCTGTGAACGTTGTGTACCTAGACTTCAGCAAAGCCTTTGACATTGTCTCTGACAGCATTCCCTGGAAAAGCTGCAGCCCATGGCTTGGGCAGGTTCCCTCCTCACTGGGAGATTTAAGAGCTGGCTGGAGGCTGGGCCCAGAGAGTGGTGGGATGGTGCTGCACCCAGCTGGTGTCCGGGCACTGGTGGTTTCCCCAGGGATCTGTGTTGGGCCCAGACCTGTTTAATATCTTCACTGATGATCTGAGTCAGGGGATCAAGTCTACCATTCACAAATTGCAGATGGCACCAAGCTGGGTGTGAGTGTGGATCTGCTGGAGGGCAGGACAAGAAGACACAGCCCTAAGCTGTACCAGGGGAGGTTAAGGCTGGACAATAGGAAGAAGTTCTTCACAGAAAGGGTGAGTGGGCATTGGCACAAGCTGGCCAGGGGGGGAGGTGGCAGAGTCACTGTCACTCTCCAGTGGCACTTAGTGGCATGGTCTGGGTGACCAGGCAGTATTAGGGCATTGGTTGGACTTGATGATCCCAAAGGTCTTTTCCAGCCTATTTGATTCTGTCATTTTCTGATGATTGGGACACTCTGGGGCCATTGTGACACTGCAGGGCCTCATGGAACTAAGAGGACGCTGGTGACACCGTGCATCCCCACAGAACCAGGGGTCCATTGTGGCTCTTGGGCCAAATGGAGCCAGGGAGTGCACTGTGACACTCTGGGTCCTCATGGAACCACAGAGGCCATTGTGACACTGCAGGGCCTCGTGTAACCAAGGTGTTTCACCATTTTGGCGCTGCAAAACCAAGGAGACCATTGGGAGACTCCAGGGCCCAGTGGAACCAAGGGGCCATTCTAACACTGCGGGAATTCATGGAACCAAGGGGACATTGTGACATTGCAGGATCCTGTGTAACCAAGGGGTCACAGTGACACGATGGGGCCTCAAGGAATCTGGAAGAACGTTGTGACACTGTGTGGACTCGTGGAAACAAGGAGTCCATTGTCACACTGAGGGGACTTGTGAAACCACAGGGACCAATGTGACAGTGTGGGACATCATGTGACCATGGGGCCATTGTGATACTCTGGGGCCCCATGGAACCAAGGGGCCACTGTGGAACGCAGCACCAGTCACAACATTGTGACACTGTGAAGCCCCACGGAACCAAGGAGTCCGTTGTCACATTTTGGGGCCCCATGGAACCAAGGAGACAATTGTGAAATTATGGGGTCCTATGGAACAAAGGAGACCATTGTTGCTCGGCATGGTCTCATGGAACCAAGGAGACCAGGGTGACAGTGCAGGGCTTGGTGTGACCAAGAGGCCATTGTGACACTGAGGGTCCCATGGAACCAAGGATATCTTTGCAGATGACACCAAGCTGGCAGTGAGTGTTGATCTGTGGGAGCATAGGAGGGCTCTGCAGAGGGACCTGGACAGGCTGGATCCAAGGCCCAAATCCAACAAGATGAGTTTTAACAAGTCCAAGTGCCAGGTTCCGCACTTTGGCCACAACCCCTGCAGCTCTACAGGCTGGGGACAGAGTGGCTGGACAGCAGCCAGGCAGAAAGAGACCTACAGGGACTGATGGACAGCAGGCTGGACATGAGCCAGCAGTGTGCCCAGGTGGCACTGGCTCCTGGCCTGGATCAGGAATGGTGTGGCCAGCAGGAGCAGAGCTGCTGTGCCAGCACTGACCC
>NW_026995202.1:0-4345 GCF_028769735.1 Zonotrichia leucophrys gambelii
CCAGCCAGCCCCGACACACGTCCACCTTTCCATCTGGGAACCATCCTGCTATCTGGATTTCAGGAGCCGGCCACTCCCGCACAACCCCAAAACACGTGCCCTTTCCTGGAAACACCCTCTGGCTTCAGTCAGGGCCCTCTACAACCATCAGGAACTAGCCCACTTTCCTGGAACCTCGGTTCCCTTTCGACGCGCATCAGGCCAAGCCCGACAACACCGCTTTTCCCTGCCAAAACTCCGCCTTCTGGGGCGATCGGAGCCACTTTCAACAACACGCCCGACTCGGACACGTGCACCTTTATCTGGAAACCACCGCTATGTGGATTTCACGCCGGCCACTCCCGCCAGCCCCCGACAAAACCACGGCCCTTTCCTGGCAAACAAAACTCTACCGCCCTCTGCTGGCAGATTGCGGAGCCACTGCCCTCAACCAGCCCAACTACGGCCTGCCCCTATGGGACCACCCGTATGGATTTTCAGGAGCCAGCGCCACTCCCAACCAGCCCAAAAAAACACGGCCCCTTTCTGAAGCAACCTCCCTTCATCTGCTGCGGCCATCTGCAAGCCCATCCCTCACCAACCCCAACTGGATTCCCATTCATCTGGGACATCGCTACGTGATTTTCAGGCAGCCGGCCACCCAGCCACGGCCCAACCAAACTACGGCCTTTTCTGGAATTAAAGACCTCCGCACGGCGCAAATCAGAGCCTTCCTTCAAACAACACCGCACTGGTGCACTTTCACTGGGAACCATCCTCTATCGATTCAGGACGCGGCCACTCCGCCCACCCGAAGAACAGGCCTCCGGAAAAAAACAGCCCCCATATCGCGGCATTGCGGAGCATTCCCTCTTCAACCGCACTGGCCTGTCACTTTCATCTGGAACCACCTGGTATCTGTTTCAGACCACGGCCTCAGAAGGCCCCACACACACGGCCTTCCCTAAAACTTCCCTGCGACTGCGCTTGCAGGCTTTCACCATCAAACCAGCCGATCGGCATGGTGCCACTTTCATCTGGGAACCATCCTGGTATGTGGATTTTCAGGAGCCAGCCGGCCACTCCAGCCACAGGCCCCAACACAAACACGGCCCTTTTCCCTGGAATAAAACTGACCTGCCGTTCTGGCTGGCAGATTGCAGGAGCCACTTCCTCTATCAACCAGCCCACTTGGCACTGGTGCCACCTTTCATCTGGGAACCATCCTGCGTATCTGGATTTCAGGACCAGCGGCCACTCCCAGCACAGGCCCCAACAAAACACGGCCCTTTTCCCTGGCAAAAAATACCCCCGCTTCTGGCTGGCAGATTGCAGGAGCCACTTCTCTATCAAACCAGCCCGACTGGCACTGGTGCACTTCATCTGGGAACCATCCTGCGTATCGTGGATTTTCAGGCCAGCCGGCCACTCCAGCCACAGGCCCAAAAACCACGGCCCTTTTCCTGGAAAAACTACCCCCCTCTGGCTGGCAATTGCAGGACACTTCCTATCAACCAGCCACTCGGACTGGTGCCACTTTCATCTGGGAACATCCTGGTATGTGGATTTTCAGGAGCCAGCGGCCACTCCCAGCCACAGGCCCGAACACAAACACGGCCTTTTCCTGGAATTAAAACGACCTGCCCATCTCGGCTGGCAGATTCAGGGCCACTTGCTCTATCAACCAGCCCGACTTGCATGGTGCCATTTCATCTGGGAACCATCCTGGTATTGGATTTTCAGGAGCCAGCGGCCACTCCAGCCACAGGCCCCGAACACAAACCACGGCCCTTTTCCCTGGCAAAAAAACCACCACCCGTTTGCTGAGTTGCAGGAGCCACTTCCTCTATCAACCAGCCGACTGGACTGGTGCCCCTTTCATCTGGGAACCATCCTGCGTATCGTGGATTTTCAGGAGCCAGCGGCCATCCAGCCACAGGCCCCGAACACAACACGGCCCTTTTCCCTGGAAAAAACTGACCTGCCCGTATCTGGCTGGCAGATTGCAGGAGCCATTCCTCTATCAACCAGCCCGACTTGGTACTGGTGCCACCTTTCATCTGGGAACCATCCTGCGTATCGTGGATTTTCAGGAGCCAGCCGGCCACTCCCAGCCACAGGCCCCCGAACACAAACCACGGCCCTTTCCCTGGCAAAGAAAACTCACCCGCCCCGCTTCTGGCTGGCAGATTGCAGGAGCCACTTCCCTCTATCAAACCAGCCCGACTCGGCACTGGTGCCACCTTTCATCTGGGAACCATCCTGCGTATCGTGGATTTTCAGGAGCCAGCCGGCCACTCCCAGCCACAGGCCCCCAAACAAAACCCACGGCCCTTTTCCCTGGAAGTAAAACTGACCTGCCCATCTTCTGGCTGGCAGATTGCAGGAGCCACTTGCCTCTATCAAACCAGCCCGACTCGGCACTGGTGCCACCATTCATCTGGGAACCATCCTGCGTATCGTGGATTTTCAGGAGCCAGCCGGCCACTCCCAGCCAAAGGCCCACAAACACAAACTACGGCCCTTTTCCCTGGAAGTAAAACTGGCCTGCCCGTCATCTGGCTGGCAGATTGCAGGAGCCACTTGCCTCTATCAATCCAGCCCGCCTTGGCACTGGTGCCACATTTCATCTGGGAGCCATCCTGCGTATCGTGGATTTTCAGGAGCCAGCCGGCCACTCCCAGCCACAGGCCCCCGAACAAAAACCACGGCCCTTTTCCCTGGCAAAAAAACTTACCCCCCCGTCTTGGCTGGCAGATTGCAGGAGCCACTTGCCTCTATCAAACCAGCCCGACTCGACACTGGTGCCACCTTTCATCTGGGAACCATCCTGCGTATCGTGGATTTTCATGGGCCAGCCGGCCACTCCCAGCCACAGGCCCCCAAACAAAAACTATGGCCCCTTTCCCTGGAAGTAAAACTGACCTGCCCGTCATCTGGCTGGCAGATTGCAGGGGCCACTTGCCTCTATCAATCCAGCCCGACTCGGCACTGGTGCCACCTTTCATCTGGGAACCATCCTGCGTATCGTGGATTTTCAGGAGCCAGCCGGCCACTCCCAGCCACAAGCCCCCGAACACAAACCACGGCCCTTTTCCCTGGCAAAGAAAACTCACCCGCCCCGCTTCTGGCTGGCAGATTGCAGGAGCCACTTCCCTCTATCAAACCAGCCCGACTCGGTACTGGTGCCACCTTTCATCTGGGAACCATCCTGCGTATCGTGGATTTTCAGGAGCCAGCCGGCCACTCCCAGCCACAGGCCCCCAAACAAACCACGGCCCTTTTCCCTGGCAAAAAAACTCACCCGCCCCTTCTGGCTGGCAGATTGCAGGAGCCACTTCCCTCTATCAAACCAGCCCGACTCGGAACTGGTGCCACCTTTCATCTGGGAACCATCCTGCGTATCGTGGATTTTCAGGAGCCAGCCGGCCACTCCCAGCCACAGGCCCCCAAACACAAACCACGGCCCTTTCCCTGGCAAAAAACTCAGCCGCCCGCTTCTGGCTGGCAGATTGCAGGAGCACTTCCCTCTATCAACCAGCCCGACTGGCACTGGTGCCACCTTTCATCTGGGAACCATCCTGCGTATCGTGGATTTTCAGGAGCCAGCCGGCCACTCCCAGCCACAGGCCCCCGAACACAAACCACGGCCCTTTTCCCTGGAAGTAAAACTGACCTGCCCGTCATCTGGCTGGCAGATTGCAGGAGCCACTTGCCTCTATCAAACCAGCCCGACTCGGCACTGGTGCCACCTTTCATCTGGGAACCATCCTGCGTATCGTGGATTTTCAGGAGCCAGCCGGCCACTCCCAGCCACAGGCCCCCGAAAAAACCACGGCCCTTTTCCCTGGCAAAAAACTACCCGCCCGCTTCTGGCTGGCAGATTGCAGGAGCCACTTGCCTCTATCAAACCAGCCCGACTCGGCACTGGTGCCACCTTTCATCTGGGAACCATCCTGCGTATCGTGGATTTTCAGGAGCCAGCCGGCCACTCCCAGCCACAGGCCCCCAAACAAAACCAGGCCCCTTTTCCCTGGCAAAGAAAAACTCACCCGCCCCGCTTCTGGCTGGCAGATTGCAGGAACCACTTCCCTCTATCAAACCAGCCCGACTCGGCACTGGTGCCACCTTTCATCTGGGAACCATCCTGCGTATCGTGGATTTTCAGGAGCCAGCCGGCCACTCCCAGCCACAGGCCCCCGAACACAAACCACGGCCCTTTTCCCTGGCAAACAAACTCACCCGCCCTGCTTCTGGCTGGCAGATTGCAGGAGCACTTGCCTCTATCAAACCAGCCCGACTCGGTACTGGTGCCACCTTTCATCTGGAAACCATCCTGCGTATCGTGGATTTTCAGGAGCCAGCC
>NW_026995203.1:0-4343 GCF_028769735.1 Zonotrichia leucophrys gambelii
GCTCTTTGCCAGATGCAGCCCTGGAGCGCACAGAAGAGCAGGAGTCCAGCCGTGGCCGCTTCCACAGCACAGCGCAGGTACCTGCAGCCACCCCCACCTGGGCTGGGCCAGCTGTCCCTGCTCAGCCCAGCACCGTGTGTGCAGCACTCCATGCAACCTCCCCGGCTTCCTGCCCCTTCCTACATCTCATTTGCAAATTCACCAAGAGCTTTCAGTAGGAAGACACCAGCACTATGGGCACTGGGTTCAGAGCAAACTCTCAGGTCCTCAAACTTAAGACCAGTGTCACCCTGCTGCATTTGCTCGTGGAGAAGGGTGTTTTCAGGCCAGAACAAGTAAGCAGCTTGTGGCCAGGCTTCAATTCCCCCATGAATCACATGGCTTCCCGAGCCACGCCTACTGGTCCCTGGGTGCCTTTGAGGCCATGGCAGTGCACTGGGAAGGGAAGCACTTTTCTGGGGAAGCTGGAAACTTTGCTCCATCTAGCAGCTTTCCAAGTCCCCTCATGCCTTCTCCAGGTGCACTACCTCCCTGAGCTGTCTCCCAGCTCTCTGCCCTCTCACGTCCACAGCTCCTAGGACGGTGTCCGTGCCCTGTGCTGCTGCCTGGGCCCAGCCCGGCACGGCTCCAGGCTCCTGCCGGCTGGCTCCCTGTCACTGCCCTGTGCCTTTCAGGTCCTCGAGTGCCTTGGCTTGAAGGAATGCAGTGACAGTGTTCTGGACATCCTGTCAGAGAACTTGCAGAGCGAGCAGAGGGAGAGGCGTCATTTGGCACTCAGAGGCTTCAGAGTGCTGGGCAAGAATCCCTTGATGGTGAGAAGGGGGCAGTGGCTGAAGCCGTGCAGGCAGCAGCGTGGGGCTGGGCAACGCAGTTGCTTGGCCTTGCCTGGGCTTCGGCCGCTGGGGCAGCTGCTCCCAGCTCTCCTGCTTCCCGCTCCAGCTGCCCCAGTGCTTTGGGTCAGGCCTTTGGCCTCTGGGCCCTGTGGCAGCAGGGTGGCCTTTCAAAAACTTGTGTTCCACACAGGCTGAAAAAATGCAGAGCCTGACTGAAAGGCTTGTGGAGCTCCTGCAGGAAAATAAAAGCAATGTGATCAGGATGACCATTCTTCTACTGAGATATTTGCTGCTGGATAATGGCGCCCCAATACCCACCCGCATCGCCCTGCAGCTGGCTAAAGCGTTCCTGCCACTCTTTGACCATGTAAGGCTCTTTGCCCACAGCCACGGCCACTGGCAGCTGCCCAGACACTTGGTGCCCTGTGGAGATGAACGCCTGTGCTCTGGGGGCCTGAAGCAGCTGATGCTGAGGTCTTTTGCCTTTTCTTTCATTCAGGATGATAGCCAGGTGCAGCTGAGCTCCATGTGTGTCTTCCAAGAGATGCTGGAGTTAGTAACAGAAGATGGAAGAAAGGCCTTGAAGTGCCACGTGCGCCAGAGCCTGGTCCCACTCTCCTTCCACTGCCACGATGGGAATAAGATTGTTGCTGAGGTGAGCACTTGTGGCCAGCTGCTCCCCCTGGGAGGGGGCTGGGCTGCCTCCTGCCTGAGCACCTTGCGGGCTGCAGCCTCGTCCTGGCTGTGGCACTGGGATGCTCCTGTGCCCTGGCCTGTGGGGCCATCTGTGCCTCTGTGGTGCTCTCCAGGCCTCTCGGGAAACGCTGCATTCTGCAGCCAGATTCCTGAAAAGGAGGGATATTGAACAAATGCTCCAGGTGGATCAGACATGGAGGTTCGGCGAGGGCCTGGTAAGAGCCGCCGCAAATCCCCAGCCTCAGCCCGGAGAAGGCCCCTGAGGGCGGTGCTCAGTGTGTGGGCTGGCAGCTGTGCCCCTGCCCGCTGCTGCAGACAGAGGCCGCGCGGGCTTTCCCCAGGCTCCCGTGGGTCCAAGCCGGGTGCCCATGGAGCCCCGGTCCGGCGGGGCTGCGGGCCAGCACCGCGGCTCCCCGGGCAGCAGCCGGCCCTCTGCCCCCTGCCCTCGGGAGCCCTTGGCCAGCGGCTGCTGGCTGCGCCTCAGGGCTGTGCGGCCAGGGGAGGCCGGGGCCGGGCGCAAGCAGCGCCCGGCCCAGGGGCTGAGCCCGCGCCAACCCTTCCCTCCTGCCGCTCTCTGCAGCTGGCACAGGACAGGAGCCGAGCGGCCGAGCACCTGCACCAGGCCCTGCGCTACCTGCGCAGCCCACAGGAGTCCCTGCGAGAGGCGGCCGTCACGTTCATGGGTGAGCCACGAGCCCGCGCTCCCTCCCCGGCCCAGCCCGCCGCAGCTCGGCCCCAGCCCCGCCTGCTGCCCCGTCGCCGCCAGCCGGGCCCGGCGCCGTGGAGCCCCGCCTGGCCCGGGCATTGCAGCTGCCGCCCTCTGGCAGCCGTGCCCTGGGGCGGCAGCGTGCGGCAAGGGCCGGGCTGAGCCCTGCCGGGCCAGCAGCCCGTGTGGCCACAGCGCCGGCAGCGCCGCTGGCAGGGAGCTGTGCCGCTGGGGCCGTGACAGGCTCTGTGTTCACAGGCATGGCCGGGCGGCACCTGAGGGGGCAGCAGCAAGAGCTGCAGCTGATCTGCACTGGTGAGTGAGGGCAGCGGGCTGACAGCGGGGGCTGCCGTGGGGAGTTGCAAGCCCTGGCCTGGCTGTGGAGGGCTCTGCTCCCGTGGGCAGAGCACACTGACATTTCCGGGCCACATGGGGGATTTGTTGGTTGCAACTTCGGGCTGATCCCCTTGCTCCCTGCTCCCTCCTGGCCATGGCAACAGCCGGCTGGGACCTTGCAGGGGTCTCTCCTCGGCTTCCCGCAGATGCGGGATATGATCATGGCTCTGTTCCTCTCTCTTGCAGCCCTGGAAGAAATGGCATATGACAGCAGTCCTGCCATCAGAAATCTGTCAGCTGAAGCTGGGTTCGTTCTGCAGGCTGTACAGAGGGCTCCTTCTCCACGTGGTGTAAGCTGCGAGATGAGTTCCGCAGCGCATGGAAGAAACGGCCTCGCCTGTGCCACAGAGCCTTGCTGTTCTGCTGGAACTCTGTGTAAAGTTGATCTGGAAGAGTCTTGTCTGCTGGGGCCACTTGAGCCAGCAGGGATTTTCTTTTTATTCAATATTTTTGTGTTCATATTTTAATTTTTCTATTGTATGTAAATAAAAATATGTATAGTAGACAGACTCCCAGGATCTTTTCCTTGCGAGGATCAGCAGGGCTTAGGGGAGGAGGATGAAAACGGTGCTTGCACTCAGCCAGCTGCCCAGGCGTGCAGTGCTGCAGGGAAAATTGCCAGAAGCCCCTTGGCCTTTGGTGGTTCTGCTGAAGCCTTTGTGCTGCCCACAGAGCGGCTGGGCAGGGGCCGGAGCTGCAGGGATTCCTCTCAGACCGGAGCCTGGAGATGGCCACAAGCCCTGTGCCAGGCAGGAAGCACCATCCGTGTCCTCCTGCCCATGTGCTGCTGGCTGCCTTGCTGAGGGCTCCCAGGTGCCTCTGGATGGGGCTGCTCTGGAGCTGCTGTGGGGCTGCGGCGCTGCTGCCGGCAAGCTTGGCCGGGCTGGGGCAGCCCCTGAGGGGCTGGGGCGCTGGCAAGCCCTGAGCAATGGGCTGTCAGAGGCCACAAGCAGCCCCCTGGCAGCCGCCTTGATCCTGACAGAGTTGACTTGCAACACGCATCCTGGGCACTCTGGAACTGACAGCATCAGTGTTGTTGGAAACTGAAATGCAGTGGCTTCTCAGATCTTTGGGCCTGTTAGCCAAGGCCTAGAGTTAAACACAGGATTTGAGCTGAGACCTTGGAAAGGGCTTCCAAACTTAGGCAGACAAGCGAGATTGCAGATTTATAATATAAAGCACAGGCATATTAAGCTAATTGGAGTAAAGTTTCACCTTCTAGAATTTAAGATGTAGAAAAAATGAAAGTTTTAAATATAAACACCAAGGTGAAAATGCACTGCTTTGTGTTTCTGTGTCACAAACTCATGATTAGCTAAGAAAGCTTACACTGTAGCATGAGTCCATAAGATGAAATATTGAAGAATTGGGTCAGAAACATACATATCCTTGTTGGCAATGTTTTATTGGCCAATAAATACTTAAAAGGTCTTTAAACTACAAGTCTTGTGACCTTCTGAGCCTTGTAGTGGAGATGTGAGCCAAACTCACCCTTCCTATCTATGTAGAAGATAAGAAAAAGAAATGGCATCATCTAAAACACTCAGAGGTCTGGTCTCTCGCTCGTTCCTGACCCCTTCAAATGCTCCTAAGTGTGATTTAGCTGGAAATAGATGACAAGGACTATTAATGCTGGCTCTTTGACTCCAAAGCAGCTGCTTTAGAAGCTTTCACATAACCCTGTGTGAAATAAACAGGGCCAGGAGACTTCT
>NW_026995204.1:0-4341 GCF_028769735.1 Zonotrichia leucophrys gambelii
GGAAATTGGTTAGCGCCTCTTCTGATTGGCTGGATATGTGAAAGGCGCTTCGCCCTGCCGGTGTCCCTGGGAGCTGCGGAGTCCAGGCGGGAGCCTTTTCCAGTTTCTTTCTGTTCTGTGAGTCCTCTTCCCGATTTCTTTCTCTCCCTTTCTCCTCCCCATTTCTTGTTCCGTTCAGTCCACGTTCAATAATCGTCGGTTGCGTTCCCACGCTCTCTTTCGCTCTTCACTGGGCCAGAGGCGTCTCTCCCTCGCGGGGTCGTAATCCATGGGCAGCGTCCCTTCCCACCCCAGTCCTTCCAGGACTCGCTTCTTTTTCCTCCCTCCCTCTGCTTCCAGAGGAAAGGTGCTGGAAAATGTCCATCAAAGCCACCTTTGCTGTGTGCTCTGGGAGCCCACAGAGCTGCTGGATCTTCTCCCCTTGGGAGAGAAGCTCCTTGGGAGGCACGGCAGGAGCAGTGTCATGGTTTGACCAGGAAGAAGTTGGGAATTCTGGGAAGCTGTGGTCAAACCAATGAAGGTTTTGAGTTTCATACTGACACCTGGTGTAGCCAGTGGGGTTTGGACACACCTCCGAGAATACACAGGGGTTAAAAGCAGGGCACTGCCCTGGCATTTCCTCTTTGGACTTTGGCGGGCGAGGAGGTCAGATCTCTCTCCCCCGCCCGGCCCGCTGCTGCTGGGCGGGGAGGGGCCGCCATGCCATGGGCCTGGGGCCTGGACAGAGGTGGGGGTTGAGGGGGCTTCGAGGATGGAAGGGTGGGGGAGCCCCAAGAGACATCGGGCAGCCAGCTCCCCTCCCCCCAGGAGAGCAGCCAGCGAGAAGGGGGAGGAAGACTGCCCGGCCGCAGCGGCAGCGTGTGGGCAGCATGCGTGGGAGCCCGTTCCGGGACCGACAGACAGAGACTGAAAACTTTTAACCCTTTCTTGCATGATTGGGGCCTTGCAAAAATGCTAATCCTCCTCGAAGCTGAATAAGAAGGGAGATGAGAGATAAGGACTTTGGCCCGGAGATTGTGGAGATGATTGGATGGGGAGAGATGATTTGGAGTGGCCTTTTTGCTGGACTTTTTTGTAGCCATGGACTCAGTTGTTCCTGTGACACAGACTGCATTTAGGGGGAGGCAGTGCCTCAAAACCAGGAGGGTTCATTTGTGAGGACCCCCCGGCCCCAGGGGGTTGGAAATATATGGGGGGGACAGTTGTCCCAAAAGCAGAGACTGTGCCTTTTTGGAGTGAGACAAGGCATCCTTGAAAGACCACCCTAAAAGCAGCTCTAGCCATGTCTCGGTGGTGAGAGCACTGAGCATGGAAGGAACATGTCACAAGCGGCAAATGGACTTTCCGGGCGGTGCCGAAGTGACAAGGAAGCATCCGAGTGTGTTTTCCAGAAGCCTATGGAACAAGAAGGACTCCTTTTCCTCTTCATGAACTGCAGTTTGAGTATACTAAAGTGTCGTGCCGGGCTGGGCAGTTGGTATTTTTGAGAGAATGTATTGGATTGGGAAAGTCAGGGAGTGGGGAGGAGGAACAGTGGTTTTTGTAAGGTTTTCAATTTTTTTTTTTTCTTTTCCTTATAGTCTTTCCTATTTTTTTTTTTTTTTTCCTGTAGTTTTAGGTAATAAAGTGTTATTTATGTTTAAGTTGGAGCCTGTTTTGCTTATTCCTGGTCACATCTCACAGCAGACACCAGGGTGAGGCATTTTCATGGGGGCACTGGCTCTGTGCCAGGCTCAAACCATGACAAGCAGCTCCCTGGGAGCCTCGGGAATGCCCCTCTGGAATCCACAGCACACACTGCCAGGGTCTGGAATTCCAGTTCTCAGCTATGAAAAGATGTTCCTGCCCTTGAGGGCAAAGCTGTCAAGAAGGAGCCAAAAGCCAAGTGGAGCAAGATCTTACAGTGGCATTTCACTGCCAGCCTTCCTAACTTCACCCATGGCTGCTGTAGCTCCTGAATTGGGAATTAAATCCGGGCACGGTCTTTGGTGTGAGCTGCCCTGGGTCAGGGGAGACCCTGAGAGAGAAACAGAGCAGGGGAAGAGAGGCAGGAGAGAAAGGAGGGCACAAACACAATCAGCTGAGAAGGTGGCACTCTGAAAACAGACCAGAACTGACTGAAAAGGAATATAACAGAAAGGAATAATTTTGCATCTTTTAGTTACTATCAAAATACAATTTCTTCCCCTTCTCACAAATCTCATCCCAGTGTCATTCAGCAGGGCTGTCAAAAAGTCCTTAACTCTGGGTGGATGTTCCAGGCTGCAGCCACAAGGAAAGAGGGAATGGGGATTTTCCTGCTCCTGGGGAGTTTGACATCCTCAGCTGAGGAGAGGAGGAGGCACCAGAAGAAAAGGGCAGCCGGGCTTCACCCTTCCTCCAGAAAGAGGGGGGGAAATCTCTCGTACTGTCTGCAGCTGCTCCCACAGGGATGTGAGGGCTGATCCCAGAGCCCCAAGGGTCACTGTCAGGGCTGCCCTCAGGGAATGCTCGCCTGGTATGGAGGGGCAGTGTGGGAGCACCTGGATCTTGGAGCACCCAGCTGCCCCCCATGTTTGGAGGTGCCTGAGGAGGGCTGGGATGATGCCAGGGACATCCTGCAGTGACATCCCCCCTGTCCTGCTCTTGGTGAGCTCAGTCCCAAACCTGACCCTGACCCTGGTCTCAGTCTCACTCCATGTTTAGACACACTCACAGTTCTGTTTTCACTATTCTCATCCCAGTGCCTGACTCGTCTACCCCAGACAGAATCCCAACAGCAGCCCAAAAGCCAATCCCATGTCTAGCCTTAACCTCAATCCCAGCTCTAATCCAAATCTCAGCCCCAACTCCAAGCCCAGCCCCAATTCCAGCCCTTTCCTAAATCCTCAGCCCCAAACCAAATCCAGGTTCAGCCCTTCTGGGGGTTTGGGGGTGTCTCTGTCCCTCTGACCCCGATGATGTTTGGGTGGGGTCACAGCAGGGCTGAGAGGGACAGAGACCCCCCCCGGCCTCCCCAGGTGTGAGAAGGTCGGAGAGCCCCCCCAGCCCCGAGCACCCTCAGCGGTGAGAGGGACACAGAGCCCCTGGTCCCCAGCCCTGCACAGGCATTGCCTGAGGCCAGAGGGATGGAGACCCCCCGAGCATCCCCCAGGGTGAGGGGACAGAGACCCCTGAGCATCCCCTGGGCTGAGAGGGACAGAGACTGCCCCGAGCATCCCCTGGGCTGAGAGGGACAGAGAGCCCTGAGCATCCCCTGGCACAGGGGTGAGGGGGAGGGAGACCCCCCAGGCATTCCCTGGGGTGAGAATGATGGAGACCCCCTGGGGAATGGCCTGGGGTGACAGGGACAGGGACAATCGCAACAAATTCCTCCTGAGCGTCCTCCAGGGTGCGAGGCACAGAGACCCCTTGAGCATCCCCAGGGCACTGGACAAAATAAACTAGGCAGAAATCAAACTTAATCCTACATAAAATACTTTGATGAGTATTTTCCCGAGAGTCACATGTGATGGAAATGCAAACAAATCCCAAACAGGAATTAACTGACAATAGAAGAAATTCTGTGGCAATTCCACGTTTCATTGGTTCCTGCACAGCTCCAGCTCAGCTGCTGGCAGGTTCCAATAAAAGAAAAGCGGAAATTAGGCCCAATACAGATTATTAAAAGGAAGGGGAAACTCTGTGTAGCTGTCACAAAGGTGACAGGGATGTAGAGGAATAATGATTCTCACATTTGGCAAAGAACGCAAGCCTGTGAATTCCAGAGTTATTTGGGAATTTAGCTACTTGAGCTGGGCTTTTTGTGGGATTTATAGCAGCCTTGTGTTCCTCACCATGGGGTGAATGAACCTTGTCAGTCTCACTGGTATCATTTCCTCCCTTTCCTCCAGTGATTTTAACAAACTTTTCAAGGAAGGACAACAAAATATTTTCTTTTTCACTGGCCACCTACAACAGCCAATTTCCTCATCAGTTCTCCCATAAGTTGTTCAGAGGAAGCTGTGTCCAAGTTTCCAAGAGTTCCTCCAGAGAGAACCACAACCTCCTCCTTGGAGGGAACCATCCTGTTGTCAAAGGCACTTGGGGTCAGACAACAGTGCCCTGAACCCACTACGGAAAAATAATGTCGCAATCTAGTTAAGAAAATTGTTGGAGAGATTCCTCTGCCGCAATTAAGATGCTAAAAAGACCAAATCCAAGGTGGATTTTATTGAACAGTAAATGTGAGGTAGAGAGAGAGATGGAAAGAAAGAGAAAAGGGGAGAGTGCAAGGGAGTGAGAGGGACAGAGACCTCCCCTGGAGCAGGGCAAGTGTGACATTGTCCCCTGTGTGTGTGGCCTTCCCAGAGTGGGGGTTTT
>NW_026995205.1:0-4340 GCF_028769735.1 Zonotrichia leucophrys gambelii
CAATCTGCCAGCCCAAAAAAGGGGAGGGGTTTTTTCGGGGAAAAGGGCCGGTTTTTTTTTGGGGGCCCGTGGTGGGATGGCCGGGTGGCCCCAAAACACGGCCCCCGGATGGTTCCCCCCATGGGGGCACCCGTGCAAACGGGTGGTTTTATAGGGGCAAGTGGGTCCGAATCTGCCCGCGAAACGGGCGGGGAGTTTTTTTTTGCAGGGAAAAAAGGGCTGGTTTGTTTGGGGGCCTTTGGCTGGGTGGCCGGTGGCTCCGAAAATCCACGAAGCAAGGGTGGTTCCAAAGAAAGGTGGCACCAGTGCCAAGTCGGGCTGGTTTGATAGAGGCAAGTGGCTCCTGCAATCTGCCAGCCAGAAGATGGGAGGGTCAGATTTTCTTCGAGGGAAAAGGGTGTCGTTTTTTCTTTGGGGGCCTGTGGCTGGGAGTGGCCCGGGGGGCGCCTGAAAATCCACCCCGGGAGGATGGTTCCCAGACCAATGGGGACCAGTGCCAAGTCGGGCTGGTTTGATAGAGGCAAGTGGCTCCTGCAATCTGCCAGTCAGAAGCGGAGCGGGCGAGTTTTGTTTGCCAGGGAAAGGGCCATGGTATATGTTTGGGGCCCTGTGGCTGGGAGTGGCCGGCTGGCTCCTCAAAATCCACGCAGCGCAGGATGGTTCCCAGACCCAAGGGGGCACCAGTGCCGAGTCGGGCTTGCTTGATAGAGCCAAGTGGCTCCTGCAATCTGCCAGGCAGAAGCGGGGCAGGGTGAGTTTTGTTTGCCAGGTAAGACGGGGCGTGGTTTGTGTTCGGGGGCCTGTGGCTGGGAGTGGCCGGCTGGCTCCTGAAAAATTCACGATAGCAGGATGGTTGCCCGATGAAGGTGGGGGGACCCGTGCCCAAATCGGGCTTGGGTTTTATAGAGCCAAGTGGCTCCTGCAATCTGCCAGCCAGAAGCGGGGCAGGGTGAGTTTTGTTTGCCCGGGAAAAGGGGCCTGGTTTGTGTTTTGGGGGGCCTGTTGGTGGGAGTGGCCGGCTGGCTCCAAAATCACGCAGCGCAGGATGGTTTTCCCCGACCCAAGGGGGCACAGTGCCAAGTCGGGCTGGTTTGATGAGCCCAAATGGCTCCCGCAAACTGCCAGCCGAAGCGGGGCGGGTGAGTTTTGTTTTTAGGGAAAAGGGCCGTGGTTTGTGTTCAGGGGCCTGTGGCTGGGAGTGGCGGTGGCTCCTAAAATCCACGATACGCAGGATGGTTCCCAGATGAAAGGTGGCCCAGTGCCAAATCGGGCGGGTTTGATAGAGGCAAGTGTCTCTGCATTTCCAGGCAGTAGCGGAGCGGGTGAGTTTTTTTTGCAGGGAAAAGGCGTGGTTT
This sequence comes from Zonotrichia leucophrys gambelii, assembly GCF_028769735.1. Lineage (NCBI taxonomy): Eukaryota > Metazoa > Chordata > Aves > Passeriformes > Passerellidae > Zonotrichia > Zonotrichia leucophrys. Next base: position 1,356 of record NW_026995205.1, read on the forward strand.
GTGTTGGGGGGCCCGTGGCTGGGAGTGGCCGGTGGCCCCTGAAAATCCGTACGCAGGATGGTTCCAGAGAAAGGTTGGGCACCAGGCCCAAATCGGGCTGGTTTGATAGAGGCAAGTGGCTCCTGCAAACTGCCAGCCCGAAGATGGGGGGTCGATTTTTTTCAGGGAAAGGGTTTTTAGTTTTTTTTTGGGGGCCTGTGGCTGGGAGTGGGGGGCTCCCGAAAATCCCCGCGCGCAGGATGGTTCCCAGACCATGGGGGCACAGTGCCCAGTCGGCCCGGGTTTTAGAGAGGCAAAATGGCTCTGCAATCTGCCCCCAGAAGCGGGGGGTGAGTTTCGTTTGCCAGGGAAAAGGGCCGTGGTTTTTTGTTGGGGGCCTGTGGCTGGGAGTGGCGGTGGCTCCCGAAAATCCCCGCAGGCAGGATGGTTCAGAGCCAAGGGGGCACATGCCAGTCGGCTGGTTTGATAACCAAAAGGCTCCTGAAATCTCCATCATAGCGGGGGGTGAGTTTTTTTCCAGGGAAAAGGGCCCTGGTTGTGTTGGGGGCCCGTGGCTGGGAGTGCGGCTGGCTCCTGAAATTCACGATACGCAGGATGGTTCCAGTGAAAGGTGGCACCAGTGCCAAGTGGGTGGTTTGATAGAGGCAAGTGGCTCCGCAATCTGCCAGCCCGAAGGGGGCGGGTGAGTTTTGTTTGCCAGGGAAAAGGGCCGTGGTTTGTGTTCGGGGGCCTTTGGTGGGAGTGGCGGCTGGGGTCTGAAATCCACGTAGCAAGATGGTTCAGAGAAAGGGTGGCACCAGTGCCAGTCGGGCTGGTTTGATAGAGCAAGTGGCTCCTGCAATCTCCAGCCAGAAGTGGGAGGGTGATTTTTTTGGGAAAAGGGTGTAGTTTTTTTTGGGGCGGTGGTGGGAGTGGGGGGGTTGAAAATCACGCGCGCAGGGATGGTTTCCAGACCCGGGGCACAGTGCCGAGTCGGTGGTTGATGAGGCAAGTGGCTCCTGCAATCTCCAGCAGAAGCGGGCGGTGAGTTTTTTTCAGGGAAAGGGCGTGGTTTTTTCGGGGGCCCGTGGCTGGGAGTGCCGGTGGCTCCTGAAAATTCCGATACGCAGGATGGTTCCCAATGAAGGTGGCACAGTGCCCAAATCGGGCTGGTTTGATAGAGGAAGTGGCTCCTGCAATCTGCCAGCCAGAAGGGGGCGGGTCGAGTTTTGTTTGCAGGGAAAGGGCGTGGTTTTGTTTGGGGGCCCGTGGGTGGGAGTGGCCCGGGGGGGCCCCCCGAAAATCCCCGGTACCAGGAAGGTTCCCCGATGGAAAAGGGGGCACCAGGGGCCAATTTTGGGGGTTTGGGTAAGGGAAATGGCTCCTGCAAACTGCCAGCCAAAAAGAGGGGGGGTGAGTTTTTTTCCAGGGAAAAAGGGGTTTTTTGTTTGGGGGCCCGTGGCTGGGGGTGGGGTGGCCCTGAAAAACCACGTCGCAAGGGTGGTTCCCCGAGAAGGGGCACCCGTGCCGGGCGGGCCCGGTTTGATAGAGGCCCAAAAGGGGTCCTGCAATCTGCCAGCCAGAAGGGGGGAAGGGGGGAGTTTTTTTGAAGGGGAAAAAAATGAAGGGTTTTTTTTGGGGGGCCCGTGGCTGGGAGTGGCCCGGGGGGGGTCCTGAAAAAACCAAAGGCGCAGGATGGTTTCCCCGAAAAGGGGGCCAAAGTGCAAATTGGGGGTTTGATTTGAGGCAAATGGCCCTGCCCAAACTGCCCCAGACGGGGCGGGGTGAGTTTTTTTTGCCAGGGAAAAGGGCCTTTGGGTTTTGTTTGGGGGCCTTTTGGTGGGAGGGGGCCGGCCCTGAAAATCCCCGGGGCCCCCAAGGGGGTTTTCAGGAAAGGGGGCACCGTGCCAGTCGGGGTGGGGTTTTATAAGGCCCAAAAGGGGGTCCTGCAATTTTCCCCCCAGAACGGGGGGGTGATTTTTTTGGGGGAAAAGGGTGGTTTTTGTTTGGGGGCCTTTTGGGTGGGGGTGGCCCCGGGTGGCCGAAAATTTCCCCGGCGCAGGGGTGGTTTCCCCGACCAAGGGGCAAAACCCGGGGGTTGGGTGGTTTTGATAACAAGTGGTCCTGCAATCTCCACCAAAACGGGGGGGTGAGTTTTTTTCCGGGAAAAGGGCCTTTGGGTTTTTGTTCGGGGGGCCCGTGGCTGGGGTGGGGGGCGGGCCCCGAAAATCCACGGAGCATTTTGGGTTTTTTCCCGATGAAATTGGGGCCCCGTGAAAATCGGCTGGTTTTTTATAAAAGCCCCGTTGGGGGGGGTTTTTGCAATCGCCAGCCAGAGAAGGGAGGGGCTTTTTCTTCAGGGTAAAGGGGTAAAAATTTGTTTTGGGGGGCCCGTGGCCCGGGGGGGGCCGGGTGGCTCCCCGAAAAACCCCCGCGCAGGATGGTTTCCCCGGCCCCGGGGGCACCAGTGCCTAGTCGGCTGGTTTGATAGAGGCCCAAATGGCTCCTGCAATCTGCCCGCCAAAAAACGGGGCGGGGGTGAAATTTTTTTTTGCCCGGGAAAAGGGCCGTGGTTTGTGTTGGGGGCCTGGGCTGGGAGGGGCCGGCTTGGGTCCTTAAAATCCACGATAGCAAGGGTGGTTTCCCCGATGAAAAGGGGGCACCCTTTCAAAATCGGGTGGTTTTTATAGAGGGGGGCTCCTGCAAACTGCCCCCAGGGAAGGGGGGTAGTTTTTTTTGAGGGAAAAGGGGGTGGTTTTTTTTTGGGGGGCCCGTGGCTGGGGGTGGCCGGGTGGCTCCTAAAAACCCCCGCGCAGGATGGTTCCCCGAAAGGGGCCCCCATTTCCAAATCGGGGTTTTTTGGTAGAGGCCCAAATGGGTCCTGATTATCTTTCCAGCCAGAAGGGGGCGGGTTTTTTTTTTTTCCAGGGGGAAAAAAGGCCCCTTTTGTGTTTGGGGGGCCCGTGGCTGGGAAATGGCCGGGGTGGCTCCGAAAAATTTCCACGC
>NW_026995206.1:0-4334 GCF_028769735.1 Zonotrichia leucophrys gambelii
GGTGCCCCCAACTAACCACCCCTTTCTGATTTTTTAACCACCCCACCCCAGCCACGGGCCCCCCACAACCACCCTTTTTTTTTGGGAACCCACCCCCCCCCCTTTTTTCCCAATTCAGGACCTTCCCCATAAAAAAGCCCCTCTCTGGTGCCAAATTTAGGGGGCCATCCTGCTTTTATTTTTAACCAGCCCACCCCACCCGCCCCCAACCAAAAACCCCCCCTTTTCCCGGAAAAAACTCCCCCCGCCGCGAAAACAACCCTTTCCCCTAAAAAACCGCCCCCTGGTGCCATTTCAGGGAACCCCCTCTTTTTTTCGACCACCGGGACTTCCCCCCCCCCCGAACACCCTACGGTTTTTCCCCAAAAAACCACCCCCCCCGGGGGCCCAAAACAGGGCCCTTCCTCACAAACCACCCGCCCGCCTGGGGCCCCCCTTTTCCGGAACCTCCCTATCATTTTCAACCAGGGGCCCCCCCCAGGCCCCAAAAATATCGGTTTTCCTGAAAACGCCTGCCCACCCGGGCCCCCAATCAACCACCCTTCAAAAAACTCGACTGTCCCCCTTTCATTGAAACCCCTGTTTTTCAACCACGCCACTTGCACGCCCCACATAACCCCTTCCGAATTATTTTAGGCCCCTCGCCATGCGGCCCAATCCCCCCAAAAAAAACCCCCCCTGACTGCCCTTTTCCCGGAAACCTCCTGACTGGATTTTCAGGGGCCAAACCGCCACCCCGGCCCCGGGCCCCAAACAACCAAGCCTTTTTTGATAAAAACACCCACTCGCCTGGGGGGGGGGGGGGGGGGGGGGGGGGGGGGGGGGGGGGGGGGGGGGGGGGGGGGGGGGGGGGGGGGGGGGGGGGGGGGGGGGGGGGGGGGGGGGGGGGGGGGGGGGGGGGGGGGGGGGGGGGGGGGGGGGGGGGGGGGGGGGGGGGGGGGGGGGCTGGCAGATTGCAGGAGCCACTTGCCTCTATCAAACCAGCCCGACTCGCACTGGTGCCACCTTTCATCTGGGAACCATCCTGCGTATCGTGGATTTTCAGAGCCAGCCGGCCACTCCAGCCACAAAGGGCCCCAAACAAAACTACGGCCCTTTTCCCTGGAAGTAAAACTGACCTGCCCTCATCTGGCTGCAGATTGCAGGAGCCACTTGCCTCTATCAATCCCGCCCGACTCGGCACTGGTGCCACCTTTCATCTGGAACCATCCTGCTATCGTGGATTTTCAGAGCCAGCCGGCCACTCCCACCACAGCCCCCGAACACAAACCACGGCCCTTTTCCCTGGCAAAAAACTCACCCCCCCGCTTCTGGCTGGCAATTGCAGGAGCCCCTTCCCCATATCAAACCAGCCCGACTCGGCACTGGTGCCACCTTTCATCTGGGAACCATCCTGCGTATCGTGGGTTTTCAGAGCCACCGCCACTCCCAGCCACAGGCCCCCGAACACAAACCACGGCCCTTTTCCCTGGAAACAAAACTACCCGCCCCGTCTTCTGGCTGGCAGATTGCAGAGCCACTTGCCCCTATCAAACCACCCGACTGCACTGTGCCACCTTTCATCTGGAACCTCCTGCGTATCGTGGATTTCAGGAGCCAGCCGGCCACTCCCAGCCACAGCCCCCAAACAAAACTGCCACAGGCCCCCAACACAAACCTACGGCCTTTTCCCTGGAAATAAAACTACCTGCCCATTCTGGCTGGCAAATTGCAGGAGCACTTGCCTCTATCAAACCAGCCCACTTGGCACTGGTGCCACCTTTCATCTGGGAACCATCCTGCGTATCGTGGATTTTCAGGACCACGTCCACTCCCAGCCACAGGCCCCCAACACAACCACGCCCTTTTCCCTGAAAAAAACTGACCTGCCCGTCTCTGGCTGGCAGATTGCAGGAGCCACTTGCCTCATCAAACCAGCCCGACTCGGCACTGGTGCCACCTTTCATCTGGGAACCATCCTGCGTACGTGATTTTCAGGCAGCCGGCCACTCCCAGCCACAGGCCCCAAACACAAACTACGGCCCTTTTCCTGGAAGTAAACTGACCTGCCCGTCATCTGGCTGGCAGATTGCAGGAGCCACTTGCCTCTATCAACCGCCCACTTGCACTGGTGCCACCTTTCATCTGGAACCATCCTGCGTATCGTGATTTTCAGGAGCCAGCGCCACTCCCAGCCAGAGGCCCCCAAAACAAACCACGCCCTTTTCCCTGGAATAAAACTACCTCCCTCTTCTGGCTGGCAGATTGCAGGAGCCACTTCCTCTATCAATCCAGCCGACTCGCACTGGTGCCACTTTCATCTGGAACCATCCTGCTATGGATTTCAGGACCAGCCGCCACTCCACCACAGGCCCCCGAACAAAACCACGGCCCTTTTCCTGCAAAAAAACTACCTGCCGCTTCTGGCTGGCAGATTGCAGGAGCCACTTTACTATCAACCAGCCGACTGGCATCTGCCACCTTTCATCTGGGAACCATCCTGCGTATCGTGGTTTTCAGGAGCCACCGCCACTCCCAGCCACAGGCCCCAAACAACACTGCCTTTTCCTGGAAAAAACTACCGCCCCCTTCTGGCTGGCAGATTTCAGGAGCCACTTCTATATCAAACCGCCATTGCACTGTGCCACTTTCATCGGGAACCACCTGTATCGGGATTTTCAGGACCAGCCGCCACTCCCAGCCACAGGCCCCAAACAAAACTACGGCCCTTTTCCCTGAAAAAACTCACCCCCCGCTTCTGGCTGGCAAGATTGCAGGACCACTTCCTCTATCAAACCACCCGACTCGGCACTGGTGCCACCTTTCATCTGGGAACCATCCTGCGTACGTGGATTTTCAGGAGCCAGCCGGCCACTCCCAGCCACAGGCCCCAACACAAACACGGCCCTTATCCCTGGAAAAAACTACCGCCCGCTTCTGGCTGCAGATTGCAGGAGCCACTTCCCTCTATCAAACCAGCCCACTGCACTGGTGCCCCCTTTCATCTGGGACCATCCTGCGTATCTGGATTTTCAGAGCCACCGGCCACTCCCAGCCACAGCCCCCAAAACAACTACGCCCTTTCCCTGGAAGTAAAACTGACCTGCCCCATTCTGCTGGCAGATTGCAGAGCCACTTGTATACAAACCAGCCCACTTGGCACTGGTGCACCTTCATCTGAACCATCCTGCGTATCGTGGATTTTCAGAGCCAGCGCCACTCCCACCACAGCCCCCAAACACAAAACACGGCCCTTTTCCCTGCAAAAACTCAACCCCCCGCTTCTGGCTGGCAGATTGCGAACACTTCCCTCTATCAACCAGCCACTGGCACAGTGCCACCTTTCATCTGGAACCATCCTGCGTATCGTGGATTTTCAGGAGCCAGCCGGCCACTCCCAGCCACAGGTCCCCAAACAAATACTACGGCCCTTTTCCCTGGAATAAAGACTGACCCTCCCCGCTTCTGGCTGGCAGATTGCAGGAGCCACTTGCCTCTATCAATCCAGCCCGACTTGGCACTGGTGCCAGCTTTCATCTGGGAACCATCCTGCGTATCGTGGATTTTCAGGAGCCAGCCGGCCACTCCCAGCCACAGGCCCCCAACAAAAACTACGGCCCTTTCCCTGGAATTAAAACTGACCTGCCCATCTTCTGGCTGGCAGATTGCAGGAGCCACTTGCTCTATCAAACCAGCCCGACTTGCACTGGTGCCACCTTTCATCTGGGAACCATCCTGCGTATCGTGGATTTTCAGGAGCCAGCCGGCCACTCCCACCACAGCCCCCAAAACAACCACGCCTTTCCCTGGCAAAAAAAACTCACCCGCCCCGCCCTTTTGGCTGGCAGATTGCAGGAGCCACTTTCCCCATACGAACCAGCCAGACTCGATACGGTGCCACCTTTCAATCTGGGGAAACCCTCCTCTTTTTGTGGAATTTTCAGGAGCCAGCCGGCCCCTCCAGTCCACAGGCCCCCGAAACAAACTACGCCCTTTTCCCTGGAAAGTAAAATGAACGCCCGTCATCTGGCTGCAGATTGCAGGAGCCACTTGACTCTACAAACCCCGCCTGACTCGACACTAGTGCCAAACCTTTCATCGGGAACCATCCTGCTATTGTGGATTTTCAGGAGCAGCCGCCACTCCCAGCGACAGGTCCCCAACAAATACTACGGCCCTTTTTCCCTGGAATTAAAACGACCTGCCCATCTTCTGGCTGGCAGATTGCAGGACCACTTGGTCTTCAAACCGCCACTTGGGGACGGGCCTTTTTTTTCATCTGGGAAACCCTCCGCGATCGTGATTTTCGGGGCCAGCCCCACTCCCCGCCACAGGCCCCCAACCAAAACCCCCCG
>NW_026995207.1:0-4333 GCF_028769735.1 Zonotrichia leucophrys gambelii
GCCCCCGAACACAAACCACGGCCCTTTTCCCTGGCAAACAAAACTTAACCATCCGGCTTCTGGCTGGCAGATTGCAGGAGCCACTTGCCTCTATCAAACCAGCCCGACTTGGCACTGGTGCCACCTTGGGTCTGGGAGCCATCCACCGTAATGTGGATTTTCAGGAGCCAGCCGGTCCGTCCCAGCCACAAGTCCCCAAAAACAATCTACGGCCCTTTTCCCTGGAAGTAAAAGTGACCTGCCCATCATCTGGCTGGCACATTGCAGCAGCCACTTGGTAATATCAAACCTGCCCAACTTGGCACTGGTGCCGCCTTTCATCTGGGAACCATCCTGTGTATCGTGGATTTTCAGGAGCCAGCCGGCCACTCCCAGCCACAGGCCCCCAAACACAAACCACAGCCCTTTTCCCTGGAAGTAAAACTAACCTCCCAGTCATCTGGCAGGCACATTGCAGCAGCCACTTGGCTCTATCAATCCAGCCCGACTTGGCACTGGTGCCACCTTTCATCTGGGAACCATCCTGCGTATCGTGGATTTTCAGGAGCCAGCCGGCCACTCCAAGCCACAGGCCCCCGAGCACAAACCACGGCCCTTTTCCCTGGCAAACAAAACTCACCCGCCCCGCTTCTGGCTGGCAGATTGCAGGAGACACTTCCCTCTATCAAACCAACCTGACTCGGCACCGGTGCCACTTTTCATATGGGAACCATCCTGTGTATTGTGGATTTTCAGGAGCCAGCCGGCCACTCCCAGCCACAGGCCCCCAAACAAATACTACGGCCCTTTTCCCTGGAATGAAAACTGACCTGCCCGTCATCTGGCTGGCAGATTGCAGGAGGCACTTGCCTCTATCAATCCAGCCCGACTTGGCACTGGTGCCACCTTTCATCTGGGAACCATCCTGCGTATCGTGGATTTTCAGGAGCCAGCCGGCCACTCCCAGCCACAGGCCCCCGAACACAAACCACGGCCCATTTCCCTGGAAGTAAATCTGACCTGCCCGTCATCTGGCTGGCAGATTGCAGGAGCCACTTGCCTCTATCAATCCAGTCTGACTCGGTACTGGTGCCACCTTTCATCTGGGAACCATCCTGCGTATCGTGGATTTTCAGGAGCCAGCCGGCCACCCCCAGCCACAGGCCCCCGAACAAAACCTCGGCCCTTTTCCCTGGAAGTAAATCTGACCTGCCCGTCTTCTGGCTGGCAGATTGCAGGAGCCACATGCCTCTATCAATCCAGCCCGACACGGTACTGGTGCCACCTTTCATCTGGGAACCATCCTGCGTATCGTGGATTTTCAGGAGCCAGCACGGCCACCCCAGCCACAGCCCCCGAACAAAACCACGGCCCTTCCTGGAAATAGACTAACTGCCGTTCTGCTGGCAGATTGCAGGAGCCACTTCTCTATCAACCACCGACCGCACTGGTTTTCATGGAACCATCCTGCGATCGGTCTTACAGAGCCAGCGGCCACTCCCCAAGCCCCACAAAACTACGGCCCTTTCCCTGGAACAAAACCCCACCTGCCCCTCTGGCTGGAGATTGCAGGAACCACTCCTCTATCAAGCCTGGGCACTGGGCCACCTTCACTCGAACCACTGCTATCGGATTTTCAGGAGCCAGCGCACTCCCAGCCACAGGCCCGAAACAAACACGGCCCTTTTCCCGCAATAAAATACTCCTCCCGTCTCTGGCTGGCATTGCAGGAGCCACTGCCCTATCAACCAGCCCGAACTCGGCACTGGTGCCACCTTTCACTCTAGGAAACCATCCTGCTATCGTGGATTTTCAGGAGCAGCGGCCACTCCCAGCCACAGCCCCGAACACAAACTACGGCCCTTTTCCTGGAACAAACTACTCCCTTCTGGCTGGCAGATTGCAGAGCCACTTGCCTCTATCAAACCACCCGACTTGGCACTGGTGCCACCTTGTCTGGGAAGCCATCCACGTATGTGTATTTTCAGAGCCAGCCGGCCACGTCCCAGCCACAGGCCCAACAACAATACACGGCCCTTTTCCCTGGCAAGTACAAATGACCTCCCACATCTGGCTGGCAATTGCAGGAGCCACTTGCTCTATCAACCAGCCCACTTGGCACTGGTGCCAACCTTCATCTGGGAACCATCCGCTATCGTGGATTTTCAGGAGCCAGCCGGCCACTCCCAGCCACAGGCCCCCAAACACAAACACGGCCCTTTTCCCTGGAAGTAAAACTACCTCCGTCTCTGGCTGGCAATTGCAGAGCCACTTGCTCTATCAACCAGCCACTTGGCACTGGTGCACCTTTCATCTGGGAACCATCCTGCGTATCGTGGATTTTCAGGAGCCAGCCGGCCACTCCCAGCCACAGGCCCCAACAACAAACCACGGCCCTTTTCCCTGGCAAACAAAACTCACCCGCCCGCTCTGGCTGGCAGATTGCAGGAGCACTTCCTCTATCAAACCAACCTGACTGGCACTGGTGCCACTTTCATTGGGAACCATCCTGTGTATGTGGATTTTCAGGAGCCAGCCGGCCACTCCCAGCCACAGGCCCCCAAAAAACTACGGCCTTTTCCCTGGAATGAAAACTGACCTGCCCATCATCTGGCTGGCAATTCAGAGCCACTTGCTTATCAAACCAGCCCGACTTGGCACTGGTGCCACTTTCATCTGGGAACCATCCTGGTATCGTGGATTTTCAGGAGCCAGCCGGCCACTCCCAGCCACAGGCCCCGAACACAAACTACGGCCCTTTTCCCTGGAAGTAAAACTGACCTGCCCGTCATCTGGCTGGCAGATTGCAGGAGCCACTTGCTCTATCAAACCAGCCCGACTGGCACTGGTGCCCCTTTCATCTGGGAACCATCCTGGTATCGTGGATTTTCAGGAGCCAGCCGGCCACTCCCAGCCACAGGCCCCCGAAACACAAACACGGCCCTTTTCCCTGGAATAAAACTAACCTCCCGTCTCTGGCTGGCAATTGCAGGAGCCACTTGCCTCTATCAAACCAGCCCGACTTGGCACTGGTGCCACCTTTCATCTGGGAACCATCCTGCGTATCGTGGATTTTCAGGAGCCAGCCGGCCACTCCCAGCCACAGTCCCCCGAACACAAACCACGGCCCTTTTCCCTGGCAAACAAAACTACCCGCCCGCTTCTGGCTGGCAGATTGCAGGAGCCACTTCCTCTATCAAACCACCGACTCGGCACTGGTGCCACTTTTCATCTGGGAACCATCCTGGTATCGTGGATTTTCAGGAGCCAGCCGGCCACTCCCAGCCACAGGCCCCAAACACAATACTACGGCCCTTTTCCCTGGAAGAAAACTGACCTGCCCACATCTGGCTGGCAGATTGCAGGAGCCACTTGCCTCTATCAAACCTGCCCGACTTGGCACTGGTGCCACCTTTCATCTGGGAACCATCCTGCGTATCGTGGATTTTCAGGAGCCAGCCGGCCACTCCCCGCCACAGGCCCCGAACACAAACACGGCCCTTTTCCCTGGCAAACAAAACTACCTGCGCTTCTGGCTGGCAGATTGCAGGAGCCACTTGCCTCTATCAAACCAGCCCGACTCGGCACTGGTGCCACCTTTCATTGGGAAACCACCTGGTATCGTGGATTTTCAGGAGCCAGCCGGCCACTCCAGCCACAGCCCCGAACACAACTACGGCCCTTTTCCCTGGAAGTAAAATGACCTGCCCATCATCTGGCTGGCAGATTGCAGGAGCCACCACTTCCTCTATCAAACCACCCGACTTGGCACTGGTGCACTTTTCATCTGGGAACCATCCTGGTATCGTGGATTTTCAGGAGCCAGCCGGCCACTCCCAGCCACAGGCCCCAACAAATACCTACGGCCCTTTTCCCTGGAATAAAACTGACCTGCCCGTCATCTGGCTGGCAGATTGCAGGAGCCACTTCCTCTATCAATCCAGCCCGACTTGGCACTGGTGCCACCTTTCATGGGAACCATCCTGCTATCGTGGATTTTCAGGAGCCAGCCGGCCACTCCCAGCCACAGGCCCCCGAACACAAACACGGCCTTTTTTTCCCGGAAAAAATGCCCCCCGTTCTGGGTGGCAGATTGCAGGACCACTTCCCCTTCAAAACCCGCTGGCACTGGTGCCACCCTTTTTATCTGGGAAAAACCCTCTGCTATCGTGGATTTTCAGAGCAGCCGGCCACTCCCACCCCCAGGGCCCCCCAACACAAACCACGGCCCTTTTCCCTGGAAAAAACTAAAACCCCCCCGCTTTTGGCGGAAAATTCGGCCCTTCCCCTTTTTTAAACCCGCCCGACTCGCAGGGGGCCACTTTTTATCTGGGAACCAAACCTGGTATCGGGT
>NW_026995208.1:0-4333 GCF_028769735.1 Zonotrichia leucophrys gambelii
ACTACCGCCCCTTTCTGGGAATTTCCACCCCTTTTTTATCAAAACCCCCGACTGGGACTGGGGCCACCTTTCATCTGGGGAAACCCCCTCGATCTGATTTTCAGGAGCCACCGGGCCCCTCCCCCCCACAGGCCCCAAACACAATACGGGCCCCCTTCCCCGGAAAAAACACCCCACCCCTCTTTCTGCAGATTCAACCACTTTATTATCAAACCACCCCCCTGGGACTGGGGCCCACCTTCTTTGGGGAAACCTCCTTATCGGGGTTTTTAGAGCCCCGACTCCCAGCCCCGGGGCCCCCCCCAAACACCACGGGCCCTTTTTTCCCGGAATAAAAATGACCTGCCCTCATTTGGTGGGAATTGAAGAGCCCTTGTTAAAATCCCCCGACTCCCCCTGTGCCACCTTTCACGAAACCATTGCGTATCGTGGATTTTTCAGGGCCAGCCGCCACCCCAGCCAGGCCCCCCCAACACAAACAAAGGCCTTTTCCCGGAATAAAACTACCCCCCTTCTGGCTGGCAGATTGCGGACCATTCCCATCAACCCCCCGACCGTACTTGCCCCCTTTATTGGGGAAACCCGCGTAGTGGGTTTTAGGAGCCAGCCGCCACTCCACCCAGGGCCCCCCAACACAAACAGGGCCCCTTTTCCCCGGAAAAAAATACCCCCCCCCGCTCTGGCTGGAAAATTTCAGGCCACTTTCTCTACAAACCCGCCCCTACTCGGCACGTGCCACCTTTCATCTGGGGAACCCCCCTGGTTTTTGGGATTTTCAGGAGAGCCGGCCAACCCCCCGCCCACAGGCCCCCCAAAAAAAACCCCACGGCCCTTTTTTTCCCCAATAAAATGACCTGCCCTCATCTCTTTGGGAATTGAAGGGGCCACTTTCTATCAATCCCCCACTTGGGACTGTGCCACCTTTCATCTGGGAACCACCCGCGTATCTGGGTTTTCGGGCCCCGGGCCACTCCCCCGCCACAGGCCCCCAACAAAACAGGCCCTTTTCCCCCGGCAAACAAAAAATCACCCCACCGTTTGGGGGCCATTGAAAAGGGCCCATGCCTCTATCAAACCCCCCGACGGCACTGGTCCACCCCTTTTATCTGGGAACCATCCCGCGTATCGTGGGTTTTTAGGGGCCACCCGGGCCCCTCCCCGCCCAGGGCCCCCAAACAACACCCCTTTTTCCCTGGAAAAAATACCCCCGCTCTGGGTGGCAGATTTCAGGACCACTTGCCTTATCAAAACCAGCCCCGACTGGCACTGGGGGCCCCCTTGGGGCTGGAGCCATCCCCGAAGTGGTTTTTCAAGCCGCCCCACTCCCCCGCCCAAATCCCCCAAAAAAAACTACGGCCCTTTCCTGGAATTAAAAAGACCCCCATCATCTGGCTGGCACATTGCAGCAGCCACTTTGGGAAATAAACTCCAAATTGCAGGTGCCACCTTTTATCTGGAACCATCCTGCGTATTTTATTTTCAAGCCAGCCGGCCACTCCCCGCCACAGGCCCCCCAAAACCAAACCCCGGCCCTTTTCCCTGAAACAAAAACCCCCCCCCTTTTGGGTGGAAGATTGCAAGCCACTTACTCTATCAAACCCCCGAATCGGACGGTGCCCCCTTTCATCGGGGAAAATCCGCTTAGTGGATTTTCAGGGCCACCGGGCCACTCCAACCCCGGGCCCCAAAAAAACGGCCTTTTCCCCGGAAACAAAACTAAAAACCCCCCTCTGGGTGGAAAATTGCAGGGGCCACTTGCCTATCCCAAAAAAGCCCACTCGGACTGGTGCCCCACCTTTCATCTGGGGCCAAACCTGCTTTTGGCGATTTTCGGAGCCAGCCGGGCCACTCCCAGCCACAGGCCCCGAAACAAACACGGCCCTTTTCCCTGCAAAAACACCAGCCCCGCTTTTGCTGGCAGTTCAGGGGCCACTTCCTTTAACGCCAAAATCGAACTGGGACCCCCTTTCATCTGGGGAAAAATCCTGCGTATTGTGGATTTTCAGGAGCAGCCGGCCCCCCCACCACGGCCCAAAACAAAACTACGGCCCTTTTCCCTGGAATTAAAAAAGACTGCCTCATCTTTTGGCAGATTTCAAGCCCCTTGGATTATCAAACCACCCGCTTTGGCACTGGGGCCACCTTTCATCTGGGGAACCCTCCCGCGTATCGTTTTTCAGGGGCCAGGGGCCCCTCCCACCACAGGCCCCAAAAAAACTAGGCCCTTTTCCCCCGGGGTAAAACTGACCTCCCTCTTTTCTGGCAGTTGCAGAGCCACTTGGATTATCCAAACCACCCGACTTGGCACTGGTGCCACCTTTTTATTGGGGAACCCTCCTGGATCGGGATTTTCAGGACCAGCCCCACTCCCCGCACACCCCCCAAAAACAAACCAAGGCCCTTTTTTCCCGGAAAAAAAACTGACCCCCGCTTTGGCTGGGAGATTGAGGGCCACTTGCCCATAATCCAGCCCGACTTGCACTGGTGCCACCTTTCATCGGGGAAACCCTCCTCGTATCGTGGATTTTCGGGGCCAGTCCCGGCCCCTCCCCCCACAGGCCCCCAAACAAAAAAGGCCCCTTTTTCCCCCGGAAGTAAACTTTACCTCCCTTTTCTGGCTGGCAATTGCAGGGGCCACTTCCCCCTTTTAACCACCGCCCCGGTACACCTTCTCTGGGAAAACCTCGATTTGGTTTTTAGGGCCACCCACCCCCCCACAGGCCCCCCAAAAACAAAATACGGCCCTTTTCCCGAAGTAAATTTTGACCCCCGTCTTCTGGCGGGAATTTCAGGAACCCCCCTTGCCTCTATCAATCCAGCCCAACCGGGACTGGTGCCAAACCCTTTTTTTCTGGGAACCATCCTGCGTATCGTGGGTTTTTTAGAGCCAGACGGCACTTCCCCCCCCACCACAGGCCCCCGAAAAACAAACCACGGCCCTTTTCCCCCGGGAAACAAAACTCACCCCCACCGCTTCTTTGGGTGGCAGATTGCAGGAGCCCCTTGCCCCCTATCAATCCACCCGACTTTTCACGGGGCCACCTTTTATCGGGGAAACCCTCCTGCGTAAACCCTGGGGTTTTCAGGGGGCCAGCCGCCACTCCCAGCCACAAGGCCCCCCCAAAAACAAACTACCGCCCCTTTTTTCCCCGGAAAAAAAATACCTGGGCCCCTCATCTGGCTGGGGAATTGCAAGGGGGCCACTTGACTCTAACAATCCACCTACTCGGCACTGGTGCCACCTTTTATCTGGGGAAAAAATTTCCCCCGTATCGTTGAAATTTTTAGGACCGCCGCCCCCTCCCAGCCACACCCCCAAACACAAACTAAAACCCTTTTTCCCCGGAATAAAAAGGGCCTCCCGTCTTTTGGCTGGGAATTGCAAGGGGCCCCTGCCTCATCAAACCCCCCGTGGGACTGGGGGCCCCCCTTGGGCTGGGAACCATCCACGAAATGGGTTTTTAGGGGGCCCCTGGGGAAATCCCAGCCACAATTTTCCCCAAAAAAAAAACTTCGGCCCCCTTTTTCCCCGGAACTGAAACGGGCCTCCCATCATCTGGGGTGGGACTTTTCAGCAGCCCCCTTTGGGAATATCATACATGCCCCACTTGGGACTGGTGCCACCTTTCATCTGGGGAAACCCCCCGGTATCTGGATTTTCAAGCCAGCCGGCCACTCCCAGCCACATGGCCCCGAACACAAACCACGGGCCCCTTTTCCCCGGGAAACAAAAACTAAACCCCCCCCCTTCTGCTGAATTGCGGGGGGTTTCCCCCCACAAAAAAGCCGACTGGCAGGGGCCCCCTTTCATCTGGGAACCCTCCTGCTATCGTTTTTTTTTTTTTTTTTTTTTTTTTTTTTTTTTTTTCCCCCCCCCCCCCCCCCCCCCCCCCCCCCCCCCCCCCCCCCCCCCCCCCCCCCCGGCCCCCCAAAACAAAAACGGGCCCTTTCCCTGGAAAAAACTCCGCCCCCTGGTGGCAGATTTCGGGGCCCTTCCCTATCAACCAGCCCACGGCACTGGGAAAATTTATCTGGGAACCCTCCTGCGTATGGGATTTTCAGGAGCCAGCCGGGCCCCTCCCAGCCACAGGCCCCCCAAAACAAAAACGGCCCTTTTTCCCTGAAAAAACTACCCGCCCCTTTTGGCTGGCAGATTGCGGGGCCCTTCCCAAACAAACCCAGGCCGGGCCCCCGGGAAACCCTCCGCTATCGTGGATTTTTTAAAACCCGCCGGCCACTCCCACCACGGGCCCCCCCAACACAAACCAGCCCTTTTTTCCCGGGAAACAAACTCCCCCCCCTTCTGCTGGAAAAATTTCGGGCCCTTCCTTAC
>NW_026995209.1:0-4332 GCF_028769735.1 Zonotrichia leucophrys gambelii
TTTGTGACCAAAAACCCATTTTGGTGGTTTCCCAAAACCCCAAATTGTCTATCAACTAAGTGAAATGTTTCCAGCATCCCTGATACCCCACTTGGGGGCAGTCCGAGGGTAAAATTCCAGCATCGGGAGGCCTGGAATTAAAAAAAAATTTAAAGGGTTCTGCCGGGGGATCTGAGAGAGCAACCAGAAAGGAGGGGGATTGATTGAGATTTCGCCCCAAGGTTTTTTTTTTAATAACATTTTTAAATGAAAAGGAGCTTTCATGAAATTTGGAGGGGGGTTTTTAAGATAAGGTGGCACTCCCCTTTTCCCCACTCTCTTCCTCACCCAAACGTTTGGCTGTCTTGGGCATGGAATAAGCGAAATAATGATATTTCAAGAGGTTTTAAACTACATTCAATATCGATGCTTTATGGACTAAAAAACAATTTTACCTTCCTTAACTTAAACTTAAAGGTTTTATTCAAAGCCTGAGCCCCCTTAATTGGGATTTCTGCAAGGGTGGAAACTTGTAACCCCAATGGTCAAGCACCTTAAAAAATTTTTCATTATCTTGGCCTGAGTGCAAAAAAACAGCCTGCAGTTTTCCAGGGGGGTTTTTTGGTTGTTTTTGTTCAATCAGCCCTGACCCCTTGCACAAAAGTGGATCAACATTAAAAAGACTGAGTGAGAAAACCATGAGCCCCCTTGGGGGGCACCTCCACTGGAGCTGGACCAACTCAGGCACAGTTTCCGGGGTTTGACTTGTCCCCAAACCCATGCCCTCACTGAGCCTAACAATGGCTTGCTCATGGCTGCTCGGACCGCCTCTCATTATGTTTTTTTTTGTTTTTTGGGAGAGACAGCAAGGGAAAGGGAAATTAAACAAAGAAATTGAATTTTTTTGCTGCAAATGTAATGAGATAACTGTTTGTAAAACACTCTGATGCCTCCAAAAACCAGCCGGGGAAACCCCTGAAACATTTTTTTTCCTCCTCAAACACCCTTGTCCCAACACACCCCAACCATGCACCAGCCGAGAAGGCTGTAGCACTGATACTGGGGGCCCAGCCCCGGGCCTGCTGACTTCACCATGGCCCCTGCTAGTGGGTTTACTCACATTTCTGCCCAGCTTTTTTCCTTTCCCTATTCTCACTGGGAAAAATTTTAGTTTTTCTTGTCCTTGCTGCTTGACTTTGGCCTTACCCCACCCACTTTCCCCTACTCACTCTTTCCTGCATTTTTTTCAACAAAAATCTCAAAAAAAAGGAAGCGTGACAGGCGAGTAGTTCCCCCCAAGTTAGTGCCCGTCCCGTTAACCATTTCGTGTTTTTAGCCTTTCCCCCAGCCCTGGGGTCATTTGGGGTGCTGGGTCCCTCACTGCAGACCATCAAGGCCTGCAGATACCCCCCCCAAAGGGCCAAAAAGTCAAAACTCCCGGGAAAACTCAGAGCAGAAAAACAAGGTTCTGTCCAATGTTTAGGATTTTTACAGGCTGTTCACACTGGCCCTTCACATTTCAAATTTTTGTGGTCATTTTGCAAGGTAACTTGGGCAAAATAAGAGAAAACCTTTTTCTTTTCTTTCAGATTAAATCTCCTTGAAGAGAATTTTAAAAAAGTCTGAACCCTTTTAATGGTCTCTTTTTATGGGTGAAAAATGGGGAACTGTTGGGAGGTTTGTCATTATTTGAAAAATAAACCCAAATTTCTGAGGAAAGGTTCTTTGATTTTTCTGTCTCCAATTGCTTGCCTCTCTCTCTTTTAAAAATTACTACATGAAATTTTAAAAAATTCTCAGGGGGGGGAGCTTGTAAAGAAATCAATGAGACCAAGGGAAACTGATAATGCTTTCTCTGGAAGCCAACCCGCAGGAAAAAGCGGAATTCCAAGTGGAGAACAGCAAAACCCAACCCACACCTCTGGATCTGTGTGATTTTATATATTTATTGTCACAACTCAAGAATTGAATAGAGCGGCTGCAAATGGAAAGAGCGGCTTTTCAAAAAGGGGATTTTGGTGGGGCCTTGGCAGAACCATGGCAGGGGGGGATCGACACCACTGGCCAGCCAGGAGGCCCTCCCTGGGCAGGGTGGGTGCATGAAACAAACAACAGAAACACTGTCAGTCAGGGGAAGGGAAGCCCTGCGGGAAAAATTCTTTTTAATCTATCTTTTTGGAGAGGGGGGATGTAAAGGCCACTCTCCGTCTTTTCCTGTGGAACTTGTGAAGGAGCATTTTTTTCCTGAAAACATTAAAATCATAAATTTTAATTTCCCAAATCTTACAGTTTAAAAAATCTTTTTTGTCTTATGTTTAAGAAAAACTGTCCCACCTCCACCTAAAAGAATGGGGAAAAAAGTAAAAACCCCTGAGTGCAATTTTTTTTTTTGTCTTTGGTTTGAGACAGTTTTTTGGTTTTGGGATTCCCCATGTGTGATTGGAAAACGTGGGTTGTCATGTTAACATATTTTGGGAAGTACATGATGCGCTGTAGGGAAACGTTCTCTGAGGTGCCTTTTTCTCCTTTAATGCCAAAGGAGCACTGCTGCCCTACCCTTCCCTCTTGGAAACCTAACTGGGGCAGGAAGATTTGGGCTTTTATGTTTCTTTCTTCATCTGAAATAGGGGTAACATGTTTTTTTTTCCTTTCTTCAGGGCAGCCAAAGGATAAATTATTCTTCTTTTGATACCCCCTGGACTTATATGAAAGTTCAACCAGTCCTTCTTTTACTTTTAAATGTTTTTGCTTCTAGAGGGGGGGATTAGTATACTTAAAACTTCCTTCCTTCCTTCCTTCCTTCCTTCCTTCCTTCCTTCCCTTTTCCCTTTCCTTCTTTCCCTTTCCCTTCCTTCCTTCCTTCCTTCCTTCCTTCCTTCCTTCCTTCCCCCTTTCCCTTCCCTTCCTTCCTTCCTTCCTTCCTCCTTCCTTCCTTCCCTTTCCCTTTCCCTTTCCTTTCCGCCCCTTCCGCCCCCCTTCCCCCCCCTTCCGCCCTTCCCCCCCTTGCCCCTTTCCCCCCTTCCGCCCCTTCCTTCTGCCCCCTTTCCTTTCCCCCCCTTTCCTTCCGCCCTTTCCTTTTCCCCACTTCCTTCCTTCCCCCCTCCTTCCCTTTCCGCCCCTTCCTTCCTTCCTTCCTTCCGCCCCTTCCTTCCGCCCCTTTCCTCCTTTCCGCCCCTTCCTTTCCTTCCTTCCTTCCTTTCCTTTCCCTTTCCCTTCCTTCCTTTCCTTCCTTCCTTCCTTCCTTCCCTTCCCCTTTCCCCTTTTTCCTTCCTTCCCTTTCCCTTTCCCCCTTCCTTCCCTTCCTTCCTTCCTTCCTTCCCTTTCCTTTTCCCTTTCCCTTTCCCTTTCCCCCTTCTTTCCCTTTCCCTTTCCTTTTTCCCTTCCTTTCCCTTTCCCTTTCCTTCCTTCCTTCCCCACTTCCTTCCGCCCCTTCCTTCCGCCACTTCCTTCCGCACTTTCCCTTCCGCCACTTCCTTTCCCCACTTCCTTTCCCTTCCTTCCGCCACTTCCTTCCTTTTCCCTTCCCGCCACTTCCTTCCGCCACTTCCTTCCTCCGCCACTTTCCTTTTTTCCCCACTTCCTTCCTTCCCCCCTTCCCCTTTCCTTTCCCCCCCTTCCTTCCTTCCTTCCCCCCCTTCCGCCCCTTCCGCCCCCTTCCCCCCTTCCTTCCGCCACTTTTTCCTTTTCCTTTCCCCCACTTTCCCTTTCCCTTTCCGCCATCCCTTTCCCTTCCCCCCTTCCTCCTTCCCTTTCCTTTCCCTTCCCCCTTCTCCCTCCTTCCCCCCCCCTTTTCCTTTCCCTTCCTCCCTTCCCCTTCCCCCTCCTCTCCTTCCTCCCCTCCTTCCTTCCCCTCCCTTCCCCTTCCTTTCCCCCTCCTCCTTCCCCTCCCCCCCCCCCCTCTTTCCCTTTTCCCTCCCTCCTTCCTTTCTTCCCCCCTTTCCCTCCCTTTCTTTCTTCTTCCCCTTCCTTCCTTTTCCCTTCCTTTTCTTTTCCCTTCCCCCCCTCCCCCCCTCCCTTCTCCTCCTTTCCCTTTCTTCCTCCTCCCCTTTCCCCCCCTTTTTTCTTCCCCCCTTCCCCCTTTCTTCCCTCCTTCCTTCCTTCCTTTTCCCCCTCCCCCCCTTCCTTCCCTCCTTCCCCTTTTCCCCCCTTTCTTTTCTCTCCCCTTCCTTCCCCTCCTTCCCCCCTTCCCTCCTCCTCTTTCCTTTCTCCTTTCCCTTCTTTTTTTCCTTTCCCCCTTTTCCTCCCTTTCCTTCCTCCCTTCCTTTTCCCCCTTCCCCTTCTCCCCCCCCCCTCCCCCTTTCCTTCTTTCCCTTCCTTCCCTCCTTTTCTTTCCCCCCCTTCTCCCTTTTTTCC
>NW_026995210.1:0-4330 GCF_028769735.1 Zonotrichia leucophrys gambelii
AATCCCCGCCCCCCCAAAAAAATCCCCCCCCCCCATTTACTCCATTCGCGCATTGGAATTCAAAACCAACGGTGGTCCACCTTTTGGGAAACCCCCGGGTTTTTTTTTTTTCCCCGGGACCCCCCGGCCCCCAAAACCCCGGCCCCCGGAAGAAAACAAAAAATTCCCGATCTGGTGGCAGTTTCAGGGCACCCCCCCAAACCCCCATCGACCGGGCCCCCTCTGGGGAAACCCCCTCCTTTTTTTTTCCCCGGGGCCCCCCCAAACCCCCCCAACAAAACAACCCCCCCCCCAAAAAAAATTTTTTTTGGGGAATTCCCCCCCCCAAAGCCCCTGGGGGCTTTCCCCCCACTCCCCCCTTCGTTTTTTAAAACCCCCCCCACCCCCCCCCGCCCCCAAAACAAACCCCCTTTGGAAAAAAACAACCCCCCCCGGGGCAGGGCAGGGGCCTTCCTCTAAAACCAGCCCGACTTGGCACTGGCCCCTTTCATTGGGCCATCCTTTGGGGGGTTTTCGGCCCCGGGCCCCCCCCCCTTTCCCCCCACGGCCCCCAAAAAAAACGGGCCCCCTTTTTTGGTTTAAAAAAACCCCTCTTCGGGGGGAAAGCAGGGGCCCCCCCTTCCCCCAAAAACCCCCCGACTTTTGGCCCCCCTCCCAATAAACCACCCTCCCTTTTTTTCAGGCCCCCGCAAACCCAAAAAACCCCCCCAAACAAACCCCCGGTTAAAAAAAAAAACCCCCCTTCTGGTGGCAATTTCAGGACCACTGCCTCAAACCCGCCCCGGCACGGGCCCCCCACAAACAAAAAATTTTGGGCAGGGCCACGGACTCCCCCACAGGCCCCCCCAAAAAAAAAGCCCCCTTTCCCTGGGAAAAAATTTCCCCCTTTTTGGGCCCGGGGGGCCCTTTTTTTTTAAAAAAACCGCCCCCCCGGCCAAAAAGGGGGGCCCCCTTTTAAAGGGGGCCCGGGCCCCTCCCAGCCCCGGGCCCCCAAAAAAAAAACCCCCCCTTTTCCTGGAAAAAACCCCCCAAAGGGGGTTTTTGGCCCACCGATCCCCGCCAACCCACCCCCCTTTCCTGGAACCCCCCCTTCGGGGGATTTGGGAGCCCCCCCCCAAAACCCCCCAAAAAAACCACTGGGCCCTTTTCCCCCGGGGAAAAACCTCCTTTTCGGCCAATTCAGGGCCCGCCCCAAACAAACCCCCCCGGCCTTTTCCCCCCCGGGAACCATCTCTTTCGGGATTCAGGAGCCCCCCCCCCCACACGGCCCCCGCCAAAACCACCCCCTTTTCCCAAAAAAACCCCCCTTTTGGCAACAAGCCACCCCCAAACAAACCACCCACGGCCCTTTTCCCCTTAAATTTGGGCCATCCTCTTCTGGAATTTTTTGGGCCAGCCCCCCCTCCCCCAGGGGGGCCCCCCCAAAAAAACGGCCCTTTTCCCCGGAAAAAAATCCCCGCCCCCGGGAAAAAAATTTTTTTTTCCCCCCCCCGGGGGCCCCTTCATTTGGGGCCCCCTCGTTTTTTCAAACCCCCCCCCCCCCGCCACCCCCCAACACCTACGGTTTTTCCCGAAAAACGCCCCCCACTTTTCCCAATTCGGGCCCTTTCCTTTAAAAAACCCCCCTTCCCGGTGCCCCCTTTTCATAAACCCTCTAAAAACCCGGGGGCCCCCCCCGAACCCCCCCAAAAAGCCCTTTTCCCGGAATAAAACGACCTCCCCCGGCCCCAAAGCAACCCTTCCCAAAAAACCCCCCCCCCGGGGATGGGCCCCTTCTTTAAAACCCGCGGTTTTTTTTCAGGGCCCCCCACTTCCCCCCGGCCCCCCCCAAACCACGGCCCTTTTCCCCCCCCCAAAAAAACCCCCACACTCCCCCTGGCCAAAACCACCCCCCCCCGGGGGCCCGGCCCCTTTCTTAACCACCGCACGGTTTTTAACCGGGGCCCTCCCGCCCGGGCCCCCCAAAAAAAACCCCCCTTTTTCCGCAAAAAACAAAAAACCCCCCCTTCTGGGGAAAATTTCGCCCTTTTTAAAAAACCCACTGCCCGGGGCCCCTTTCATCTGGGGGAAACCCTCCTGTTTGGGGGTTTGGAGCGGCCCGGCCCCTCCAGCCACACCCAAAAAAAACCCACGGCCTTTTTCCCGGGAAATAAAAACCTCCCTATCTGGGGGAATTCGAGCCACTTCCCCTTCCCCCCCCCCGCCCTGGTCCAACCTTTTCCCGGGGAAACCCTCCTGCGTATGGGATTTTGGGGCCAGCCGGCCACTCCCGCCACAGGCCCCCAACAAAACCACCCCTTTTCCCCAAAAAACCCGCCCCCCCCTCTTGGGTGGCAGATTGCAGGGGCCACTTTTTTTTTTTCTATCAACCCCCCCACTTGGCACTGGGGCCACCTTTCATCTGGGGAACCTCCTCTATCGGGGGGTTTTAGGACCCGCCCCCCAACCCAGGCCCCCCAAAAAAACCCCGGCCCTTTTTCCCCGGAAAAAAACTAAACCCCCCCTTCGGGTGGCCAAAATTTCAGGGGCCCCCTTGGGTTTTAAACTGCCCAAAAAGGGACGGTCCACCTTTCATCTGGGGAAAACCCTCCCCCCTATCGTGGGTTTTCAGGAGCCAGCCGGGGCCCCCCCAGCCCCCCCCCCAACAAAACCACGGCCCTTTTTCCCCGGAAAAAAAAACAACCTCCCCCTTTTGGGTGGCAGATTTCAGGAAACCCCTTTCCTCTAAAAAACCCACCCCCCTTGGCACGGGGCCCCCCTTTCAAAAGGGGGAAACCCCCTCTTTTTGTATTTTCAGGCCCAGCCCCACTCCCCCCACAGGGCCCCCCAAAAAAAACCACGGCCCCCTTTTCCCCGGAAAAAAAACCCCCCCTTTTTTGGCGGGGAAAAACAGGACCACTTGCCTCACAAACCCCCCGACCCAAATGGGCCACCTTTCATCGGAACCCCCTGTATCGGGGTTTTCAACCCCCCCCGGGGCCCCCCCAGCCACAGCCCCCAAAAAAAACTAGGCCCTTTTTTCCCCCCAAAAAAACCAAACCCCCCCCCCTGGCTGGGAATTGCAGGGGCCACTTCCCCTTTAAACCCCCCACTTGGGGGGGTGCCCCCTTTCATCTGGGAACCATCCTGGGGTATCGTGGAATTTTTTAGGGGAGCCGGGCCCCCCCCAGCCACAGGCCCCCAAAAACAAACCACGGCCCCTTTTTCCCCCCCAAAAAAACAACCCCCCCTTCGGCTGGGAATTCAGGGGCCACTTCCCCCTATCAAAAACCCCAATCCCTGGTCCACCTTTTTTCTGGGAAACCCTCCTGCTATCGTGGGGGTTTTAGGGGGGACCGGCCACCCCCACCACAGGGCCCCCCCCAAAACTACCCCTTTTTCCCCGGGAATAAAAAGACCGCCCCCGGCGGGGAATTGCCCGGGGGACTTCCTATCAAACCCCCCACTTGGGACGGGGCCACCTTTTAAAAAGGGGAAACCTCCCGCGTATCGTGGATTTTCAGGAGCCAGCCGGCCACTTCCCGCCACAGGCCCCCAAAACAAACCACGGCCCTTTTCCCTGAAGTAAAACTTTACCTCCCGCATCTGGCTGGCAGATTGCAGGAGCACTTGCCTCTATCAATCCAGGGCCCCAACTGGCACTGGTGCCACCTTTCATCTGGAACCATCCCGCGTATCGTGGATTTTCAGGAGCCAGCCGGCCACTCCCAGCCACAGGCCCCCAAACAAACCACGGCCCTTTTTTCCCCGGAAAAAACAACCCCGCCCACTTCGGCTGGCAGATTGCAGGAGCCACTTCCCCCTATCAAACCAGCCCCACTGGCACTGGTGGCCCCTTTCATCTGGGAACCATCCTGGCTATCGGGATTTTCAGGGAACCACGGCACTCCCAGCCACAGGCCCCCAAACAAAAACTACGGCCCTTTTCCCTGGAATAAAACGACCTGCCCATCTCTGCTGGGAATTGCAGGGCCACTTTTATCAAAACTGAAAAAGGGACGGTGCCCCTTTTATTGGGGAAACCCTCCCGCGTACGTGGATTTTCAGGACCGCCGGCACTCCGCCACAGCCCCCCAAAAAAAAAAAAAAAAAAACGGCCCCTTTTTTCCCGGAAAAAAACAACCCCGGCTTGGTGGCAGTTGAGGGGGCCCTTGCCTCTATCAAAACCCCCCACTCGGCACTGTGCCACCTTTCATCTGGGGAAACCTCCGCGATGTGGATTTTTAGGAGCCACCGGCCCCAACCCCGCCACAGGCCCCCAACACAAAACGCCCTTTTCCGGGGAATAAAACGACCTGCCCTCTTGCTGCAAAATTTCGGAGCCACTTTT
>NW_026995211.1:0-4329 GCF_028769735.1 Zonotrichia leucophrys gambelii
GCACCCAATCCAAACCACGGGCCCCTTTCCCTGGGAAAGAAAATCCCCACCCCCTTCGGCTGGCCCATTGGGAGGGGACACATCCCCTACAAACCAGCCTGACCGCCTGGTGCCAAACCCTTTTATCGGTACCATCCGTGTCTCGTGGAAAATTTTAGGACCAGGCGGCCATCCCACCACAGGGCCCCAAAAAAAACACGGCCCCTTTTCCCGGAATTAAAACGACCTGCCCATCATCTGCTGGCAGATTGCAGGACCACTTCCCTCTATCAAACCACCCGACTCGACACTGTGCCACCTTTCATCTGGAACCATCCTGCGTATCGTGGATTTTCAGGGGCCACCGGCCACTCCCAGCCACAGGGGCCGAAACATAAACTACGGCCCCTTTTTCCCCGGAATAAAACGACTTGCCCCTCTTCTGGCTGGGAGATTGCAGGGGCCTGCCTCTTTAACCAGCCCCCCTGGGACCGGGGCCACCTTCCCTCTGGACCACCGCGTACGTGGGGTTTTCAGGGGCCCCGCCCCTCCCCCACAGGCCCCCAACACAAAATACGGCCCTTTTTTCCGGGAAATAAAACTGACCGCCCTCTCTGGCTGCAGATTGCAGGAGCCACTTTTCCCCTATCAAACCACCCACTTGGCACGGGGCCACCTTTCACGGGGGAAACCAACCTGCGACGTGGATTTTTAGGGCCGCCGGCCACTCCCCGCCACAGCCCCCAAACAAAAAAAACGGCCCTTTTCCCGGAAAAAAACTCCCCGCCCCCCTTTTGGGTGGCAGTTGCAGGGCCCTTCCTCTACAAACCAGCCCGACCGGTTTGGGGCCACCTTTCACGGGGAACCCCCTGCTATGTGGGGTTTTTCCGAGCCAGCGGCCACTCCCACCCCCAGGCCCCAAAACAAACAAAGGCCCTTTCCTGGGAAATAAAAATACCTGCCCTCTCTGCTGGCAATTGCAGACCATTGGTTTCAAAACCCACTTGGCACTGGTGCCACCTTTCGGGGTATCTGGATTTCAGGAGCCCGCCGGCCACTCCCAGCCCCAGGCCCCCGAACACACCACGGCCCTTTTCCCTGGAATAAAACTAACCGCCCGCTCTGGCTGGAGTTTTCCCGGAGCCCCTTCCCTCTATCAACCAGCCCGACTTGCACTGGTGCCACCTTTCATCTGGGAACCATCCTGCGTATCGTGGATTTTTTGGAGCCAGCCGGCCACTCCCAGCACAGGCCCCGAACACAAACCACGGCCCTTTTCCCCGGCAAAAAACTCACCCGCCCCGCTTCTGGCTGGCAGATTGCAAAAAAAAGGAACTTCCTCTATCAAACCAGCCCGACTTTGGCAAAGGTGCCACCTTTCATCTGGGAACCATCCTGCGTATCGTGGATTTTCAGGAGCCAGCTGGCCATCCCAGCCACAGGCCCCCGAACAAAACCACGGCCCTTTTCCCTGGAAAAAATTAAACAACCCGCCCTTCTGGCTGGCAGATTGCAGGAGCCACTTGCCTCTATCAAACCAGCCCGACTTGGCACTGGGGCCACCTTGGTCTGGAAGCCATCCAGCGTATTTTTGGGTTTTCAGGGCCAGCCGGCCACTCCCAGCCACAAGTCCCCAAAAACCATCTACGGCCCTTTTCCCTGGAAGTAAAACTGACCTGCCCATCTTCTGGCTGGCAATATCCGTACCACTTGGTACTATCAAACCAGCCCGACTCGGCACTGGTGCCACTTTTCATCTGGGAACCATCCTTCGTATCGTGGATTTTCAGGGGCCAGCCGGCCACTCCCCGCCACAGCCCCCGAACACAAACCACGGCCCCTTTTTCCCCGGGAAAGAAAACCACCCACCCCGATTGGGGCTGGCAGATTGCAGGTACAACTTGGCTCTCTCAAAGCAGCCCAACTTGGCACTGGTGCCACTTTCACTGGGAACCCTCCTGCGTATCGTGGATTTTCAGGAGCCAGCCAGCCACTCCCACCCAGAGTCCCCCAAACACAAACTACGGCCTTTCCCTGGAAGTAAAACTGACCTGCCCATCTTCTGGCTGGCAGATTGCAGGCCACTTACCTCTATCAATCCGGCCCGACTCGGCACCGGTGCCACCCTTTCATCTGGGGGCCATCCTGCGTATCGGGATTTTCAGGGCCAGCCGGGCCCCTCCCCGCCCCAGGGCCCCCCAACACAAAAACGGCCCTTTTCCCCCAAGAAAACACCCCCCCATTTTCTGGGAATGCGGGCCACTTGCCTCAAACCAGCCCACTTGGGACTTGCCACCTTTCATCTGGGGAAACCCTCCCGTATCGGGGATTTTCAGGACCACCCCACTCCCACCCCCAAACCCCAACACAAACCACGGCCCCTTTCCCCGGAAAAAACTACTCCCCCCTTCTGGCTGGGAGATTGAGGGGCACTCCCCTATCAAACCCCCAAATGGACTGGTGCCACCCTTTTATCTGGGAAACCATCGCGTATCGGGGTTTTAGGAGCCGCGGCCCCCTCCAGCCACAGGCCCCAAAAAAACCTCGGCCCCTTTCCCCGGGAAATAAAACTGACCTCCCATCTTTGGCTGGCAGATTTCAGAACCACTTGGCCTCTCAAACCCGCCCAACTTGGGACTGGGCCACATTTTATCTGGGGAAACCCTCCCGCTATCGTGATTTTCAGGAGCCAGCCGGCCACTCCCAAACCCCAGGCCCCCCAACACAACTACGGGCCCTTTTTCCCGAAGTAAAACTGACCTGCCCTCTCTGGTGGGAGATTGCAGGAGCCCCTTCCTCATCAATCCAGCCCGACTTTTGGGACGTGCCACCCTTTCTCTGGGGGGCCCTCCCGACTTTTTTTTTCAGGAGCCAGCCGGCCCTCCCCGCCCCAAGGGGCCCCCGAACCAAAAACCCCCCCGGCCCTTTCCCCGGAAGAAAAATACCCGCCCCCCCTGGGTGGGAGATTGCAGGGGCACTTGCCTCTATCAATCCAGCCCGACTTTGGGACGGGCCCCCTTTTTATCTGGAAACCCTCCTGCTATCGGGATTTTTTAGAGCCAGCCCGCCACTCCCAGCCGCAGGCCCCCCAAACAAACCCGGCCCTTTTCCCCGGCAAACAAACTAAACCCCCCGCTTCTGGCTGGGGATTGCAGGGGCCCCTTCCTCTATCAAACCAGCCCGACTCGGCACCCGGTGCCACTTTCATCTGGAGCCATCCTGCGTATCGTGGATTTTCAGGAGCCAGCCGGCCACTCCCAGCCACAGGCCCCCGAACACAATCTACGGCCCTTTCCTGGAATAAAACTGACCTGCCCGTCATCTGGCTGGCAGATTGCAGGAGCACTTGCCTCTATCAATCCAGCCCGACTTGGCACTGGTGCCACCTTTCATCTGGGGAAACCCTCCGGCGTATCGGGATTTTCAGGAGCCAGCCGGCCCCTCCCAGCCACAGGCCCCGAAACACAAAACCCCCCAAAAAAAGGGCCCCTTTTCCCTGGCAAACAAACTCACTCGCCCGCTTCTGGCTGGCAGATTGCAGGGGCCACTTCCCTCTATCAAACCAGCCCCAAATTGGACTGGTGCCACCTTTTCTGGGAACCATCCTGCGTATGTGGATTTTCAGGAGCCAGGGCCACTCCCAGCCACAGGCCCCAACACACAAACGGGCCCTTTCCCTGGAAGTAAAACCGACCTGCCATCTTCTGGCTGGCAGATTGCAGGACCACTTGGCTCTTCAAACCAGCCCAAATTGGCACTGGGGCCACCTTTTATCTGGGGGAAACCTCCTGCGTATCGTGATTTTCAGGGGCCAGCGGGCCCCCTCCCACCACAGGGCCCCAAAACCCAAAAAAAAAGGGCCCCTTTTCCCCTGGAAGTAAACTGACCTTTTCCTTTATCTGGCTGGCAGATTGCAGGAGCCACTTCCCCCTTTTCAAACCACCCGACTTGGCACTGGTGCCACCTTTTTATCTGGGAAACCCTCCTGGTATTGTTTGGGTTTTTTAGGAGCCAGCCGGCCACTCCCACCACAGGGCCCCCAAAAAAAAACTACGGCCCTTTTTTCCCCCCAAGAAAACTGACCTGCCCTTTTGGGTGGCAGAATTTCAGGAGCCAAAATGCCCCCCATCAATCCGGGCCCCATTTGGGACGGGCCCCCCTTTAAACTTGGGGAAACCCTCCCCGCGAAAGTGGATTTTCAGGAGCCAGCCGGCCACTCCCCCCACAGGGCCCCCCCCCACAAAACCCGGCCCTTTTTCCCCGGAAGTAAAACTGACCTGCCCGCATCTGGCTTTGGGGGTTGCAGGAGCCACTTCCCCCTATCAAACCAGCCCGACTTGGCACTGGTGC
>NW_026995212.1:0-4328 GCF_028769735.1 Zonotrichia leucophrys gambelii
GGATTTTCAGAGCCACCGGCCACTCCCAGCCACAGGCCCCCGAACACAACCCACGGCCCTTTTCCCTGGAATTAAAACTACCTCCCATCTTCTGGCTGGCAGATTGCAGGAGCCACTTGCCTCTATCAATCCAGCCCGACTCGGCACTGGTGCCACCTTTCATCTGGGAACCATCCTGCGTATCGTGGATTTTCAGGAGCCAGCCGGCCACTCCCAGCCACAGGCCCCAACACAAACTACGCCCTTTTCCCTGGAATAAAAACTGACCTGCCCTCTTCTGCTGGCAGATTGCAGGAGCCACTTGCCCTATCAAACCAGCCCGACTCGGCACTGGTGCCACCTTCATCTGGAACCATCCTGCTATCGTGGATTTTCAGGAGCCAGCCGGCCACTCCCAGCCACAGGCCCCCGAACACAAACCACGGCCCTTTTCCCTGGCAAACAAAACTCACCCGCCCCGTTTCTGGCTGGCAGATTGCAGGAGCCACTTCCCTCTATCAAACCAGCCCGACATGGCACTGGTGCCACCTTGGGTCTGGGAACCATCCAGCGTATTTGGGATTTTCAGGAGCCAGCCGGCCACTCCCAGCCACAGGCCCCCGAACACAAACCACGGCCCTTTTCCCTGGCAAACAAAACTCACCCGCCCCGCTTCTGGCTGGCAGATTGCAGGAGCCACTTCCCTATCAAACCAGCCGACTCGGCACTGGTGCCACCTTTCATCTGGGAACCATCCTGCGTATCGTGGATTTTCAGGAGCCAGCCGGCCACTCCCAGCCACAGGCCCCAACACAAACTACGGCCCTTTTCCCTGAATAAAACTGACCTGCCCTCTTCTGGCTGGCAGATTGCAGGACCACTTGCCTCTCAAACCAGCCCGACTGGCACTGGTGCCACCTTTCATCTGGGAACCATCCTGCTATCGTGGATTTTCAGGAGCCAGCCGGCCACTCCCACCAAGGCCCCCAACAAAACACGCCCTTTTCCCTGGAATAAAACTACCTGCCCCGTCTGCTGGCAGATTGCAGGAGCCACTTGCCTCTATCAACCAGCCCGACTCGGCACTGGTGCCACCTTTCATCTGGGAACCATCCTGCGTATCGTGGATTTCAGGAGCCAGCCGCCACTCCCAGCCACAGGCCCCAACACAATACGGCCCTTTTCCCTGGAATAAAACTGACCTGCCCCTCTGGCTGGCAGATTGCAGGAGCCACTTCCTCTATCAATCCACCCATCGGCCTGGTGCCACCTTTCATCTGGGAACCATCCTGCGTATCGTGGATTTTCAGGAGCCAGCGCCACTCCCAGCCACAGGCCCCGAACACAAACCACGGCCCTTTTCCTGAAAAAACTACCCCCCGCTCTGGCTGGCAGATTGCAGAGCCACTTCCTCTATCAAACCAGCCGACTCGCACTGGTGCCACCTTTCATCTGGGAACCATCCTGGTATCGTGGATTTTCAGGAGCCAGCCGCCACTCCAGCCACAGGCCCCAACACAAACACGGCCCTTTTCCCTGAAAAAAACTACCGCCCTCTGGCTGGCAGATTGCAGGAGCCACTTGCCTCTATCAACCAGCCACTCGCACTGGTGCCACCTTTCATCTGGAACCATCCTGCGTATTGTGGATTTTCAGGAGCCAGCCGCCACTCCCGCCACAGACCCAAACAAAAAATACGCCCTTTCCCTGGAAGTAAAACTGACCTGCGTCATCTGGCTGGCAATTGCTGGAGCCACTTGCCTCTATCAATCCAGCCGACTCGGCACTGGTGCCACCTTTCATCTGGAACCATCCTGCGTATCGTGGATTTTCAGGAGCCAGCCGCCACTCCCAGCACAGGCCCCAAACAAACTACGGCCCTTTTCCCTGGAAAAAAACTACCCGCCCATTCTGGCTGGCAGATTGCAGGAGCCACTTGCCTCTATCAAACGAGCCCGACTCGCACTGGTGCCACATTTCATCTGGGAACCATCCTGCGTATCGTGATTTTCAGGACCAGCGGCCACTCCCAGCCACAGGCCCCCGAACACAAACCACGGCCATTTCCCTGCAAACAAACTCACCGCCCCGCTTCTGGCTGCAGATTGCAGGAGACACTTACCCATATCAAACCGCCCGACTCGGCATGGTGCCACCTTTCATCTGGGAACCATCCTGCGTATCGTGGATTTTCAGGAGCCAGCCGGCCACTCCCAGCCACAGGCCCCCAAACATACACTACGGCCCCTTTCCCTGGAATTAAAACTGACCTGCCCATCTTCTGGCTGGCAGATTGCAGGAACCACTTGGCTCTCTCAAACCAGCCCGACTCGGTACTGGTGCCACCTTTCATCTGGGAACCATCCTGCGTATCGTGGATTTTCAGGAGCCAGCCGGCCACTCCCAGCCACAGGCCCCGAACACAAACCACGGCCCTTTTCCCTGGCAAACAAAACTACCCCCCGCTTCTGGCTGGCAGATTGAAGGAGCCACTTCCCTCTATCAAACCAGCCTGACTCGGCACTGGTGCCACCTTTCATCTGGGAACCACCCTGTGCGTCGTGCATTTTCAGGAGCCAGCCGGCCACTCCCAGCCACAGGCCACCAAACACAAACCACGGCCCTTTTCCCTGGCAAAGAAAACTCACCCGCCCCGCTTCTGGCTGGCAGATTGCAGGAGCCACTTCCCTCTATCAATCCAGCCCGACTCGGCACTGGTGCCACCTTTCATCTGGGAACCTCCTGCGTATCGTGGATTTTCAGGAGCCAGCCGGCCACTCCCAGCCACAGGCCCCCTAACACAAATTACGGCCCTTTTCCCTGGAAGTAAAACTGACCTGCCCGTCATCTGGCTGGCAGATTGCAGGAGCCACTTGCCTCTATCAATCCAGCCCGCCTTGGCACTGGTGCCACCTTTCATCTGGGAACCATCCTGCGTATTGTGCATTTTCAGGAGCCAGCGGCCACTCCCAGCCACAGGCCCCCGAACACAAACCACGGCCCTTTTCCCTGGCAAAGAAAACTCACCGCCCCGCTTCTGGCTGGCAGAGTGCAGGAGCCACTTCCTCTATCAAACCAGCCCGACTCGACACTGGTGCCACCTTTCATCTGGGAACCATCCTGCGTATTGTGGATTTTCAGGAGCCAGCCGGCCACTCCCAGCCACAAGTCACCAAACAAATACTACGGCCCTTTTCCCTGGAATTAAAACAGACCTGCC
This sequence comes from Zonotrichia leucophrys gambelii, assembly GCF_028769735.1. Taxonomy (NCBI): domain Eukaryota; kingdom Metazoa; phylum Chordata; class Aves; order Passeriformes; family Passerellidae; genus Zonotrichia; species Zonotrichia leucophrys. The sequence continues at coordinate 3,200 of NW_026995212.1, forward strand.
CATCTTCTGGCTGGCAGATTGCAGGAGCCACTTGTACTATCAAACCAGCCTGACTTGGCACTGGTGCCACCTTTCATCTGGGAACCATCCTGCGTATCGTGGATTTTCAGGAGCCAGCCGGCCACTCCCACCCACAGGCCCCAACATACACTACGGCCCTTTCCCCCACGGCCCTTTTCCCTGGCAAAAAACTACCGCCCATGCTTCTGGCTGGCAGATTGCAGGAGCCACTTGCCTCTATCAACCCAGCCCGACTCGGCACTGGTGCCACCTTTCATCTGGGAACCATCCTGCGTATCGTGGATTTTCAGGAGCCAGCCGGCCACTCCCAGCCACAGGCCCCCGAACACAAACCACGGCCCTTTTCCCGGGAAGTAAAACTGACCTGCCCGTCATCTGGCTGGCAGATTGCAGGAGCCACTTGCCTCTATCAATCCAGCCGACTCTGGCACTGGTGCCACCTTTCATCTGGGAACCATCCTGCGTATCGTGGATTTTCAGGAGCCAGCCGGCCACTCCCAGCCACAGGCCCCTGAACACAAACTACGGCCCTTTTCCCCGGAAGTAAAACTGACCTGCCCGTCATCTGGGTGGCAGATTGCAGGAGCCACTTGCCTCTATCAATCCAGCCTGTGTTTTGGGACTGGGTGCCACCTTTCATCTGGGAACCATCCTGCGTATCGTGGATTTTCAGGAGCCAGCCGCCACTCCCAGCCACAGGCCCCCGAACCCCAAACCACGGGCCCCTTTCCCTGGCAAAGAAAACTCCCCCCCTCTTTTGGCTGGCAGATTGCAGGAGACACTTCCCTCAATCAAACCACCCGACTCAGTACTGGTGCCACCTTTCTTGGGAACCATCCTGCGTATCGTGGATTTTCAGGAGCCAGCCGGCCACTCCCAGCCACAGGCCCCCGAACACAAACCACGGCCCTTTTGCCTGGCAAAAAAAATTAACCCACCCCCCTTCTGGCTGGAAGATTGCAGGAGCCACTTGACTCTATCAAACCAGCCCGACTCGACACTGGTGCCACCTTTCATCTGGGGAAACCCTCCTGCGTATTGTGGATTTTCAGGAGCCAGCCGGCACCCCAGCCACAGGCCCCCGAACACAAACCAGGCCCTTTTCCCG
>NW_026995213.1:0-4327 GCF_028769735.1 Zonotrichia leucophrys gambelii
ACGGCCCTTTCCCTGGAAAAAAAACTACCCCCTTCTGGTGGCAAATGCAGGAACCATTGGCTCTTCAAACCACCCCCAAATTGGCACTGGTGGCACCCTTTTATTGGGGGCCATCCTGCATCGGGATTTCAGGAGCCGGGCCCCTCCAGCCACAGCCCCCAAAAAAACCACGGCCCCCTTTTTCCTGGAAAAAAACTACTCCCCCCCTTTGGGTGGGAAATTGCAGGAGCCACTTCCCCCATCAAACCAGCCGACTGGCACTGGGGCCCCCTTTCACTGGGACCTCCTGCGTATCGTGGATTTTCAGAGCCCCGGGCCCTCCCAGCCCCCCCCCCCAACCAAACCACGCCCTTTTCCCTGGGAAGGGAAAAAGACCCCCTCATTGCTGGGAATGCAAGCCACTTTCTATCAACCGCCCAAATTGGATGTGCCCCCTTTCAGGGAACATCCTGCTATTGTGGTTTTCAGGAGCCCGGCCCCCCCAGCCACAGGCCCCCGAAAAAACCAGGCCCTTTCCCCCGGGGAAAAAACTTCCGGCTCGGCTGGCAGATTGCAGAGCCCTTCCTCTATCAACCAGCCACCCCCGCACTGGTGCCACCTTCACTGGGAACCCTTGCAACGTGGATTTTAGGAGCCAGCCCCGGGCCCCTCCCAGCCCAGGCCAAACAAACCCCGGCCCTTTTTCCCGGAAAAAAAACACCCCCCCTCACTGGCCGATTTCAGGACCATTCCTCTACAAACCAGCCCGACTGGCTGGTGCCCCTTTTATCTGGGAACCCCTGCTATTGGGATTTTCAGGAGCCAGCCGGAAAACCCCCCCCACAGCCCCAAACACAAACACGGCCCTTTCCCTGGAAGAAACTACCTGCCCTCATCTGGGGGCAGATTTCAGGAGAATTGCCTCACAATCCACCCCCCCCCGGGCCCGGTCCCCCCTTTTATCTGGGAAAACCACCTGCTAGCGGGGATTTTTAGGAACCCCCACTCCACCAAGGCCCCCCAACACAAAAACCACGCCCCCTTTTTCCCCGGCAAAAAAACTACCCCCCTGCTTCGGTGGCCCGATTGCAGGAGCCCCTTCCCCCATAACCAAACCCGACTGCACGGTGCCACCTTTTTATCTGGGGAAACCCCCCTGCGTATCGGGATTTTTTAGGGGCCACCGGCCCCTCCCACACAGGCCCCCCAAAAAAAGCCCCCCTTTTCCCGGAAAAAACTACCGCCCCCTTCTGGGGGCAGATTGCAGGGCCCCTTGGCTCTTAAACCACCACTTGGCACTTTTGCACCCTTTTCTGGAACCTCCGCGTATCGGATTTCAGGGGCGCCCGGGCCCTTCCAGCCCCAAGTCCCCAAAATAACTACGCCTTTTCCTGGAAGTAAACTGCCTGCCCTCATCTGGGTGGGAATTGCAGGGAGACCTTTTATCAAACCGCCAACCGGGACTTTGCCACCTTTCATTGGGAACCTTCGGTATGTGGATTTTCAGGAAAAAACCGGCCACTCCAGCCACAGGCCCCCAACAAAAACACGGGCCCTTTTCCCTGGCAAAAAAATACCCACCCCGCTTTTGGGTGGCGATTCAGGGGCCACTCCCTATCAAACCACCACTCGGCCTGGGCCACCTTTTTATTGGAACCATCCGCATCGTGGATTTTTTAGGGCCCCCGGCCACCCCCAGCCCCAGGCCCCTAACAAAACCCGGCCCTTTTCCCCCGGGAAACAAAAACCCACCCGCTTTGGCTGGAAGATTTCAGGGGCCACTTGCTCTACAAACCACCCACTGCACTGGGGCCCCCTTTCATCTGAACCATCCGGTAGTGGGTTTCAGGGGCCGCCGCCTCCACCACAGGCCCAAAAACAAAACTAGGCCCTTTTTCCCCGGGAATTAAAAAAAGACCTGCCCTCTTTTGGTGGGAATTGCGGAGCCACTTCCTTATCAAACCCGCCCGATCGGGACTGGGGCCCCTTTCATCTGGGGAACCCTCCTGCGTATGGGATTTCAGGACCAGCGGCCACTCCCAGCCCGAGGCCCCAAAAAAACCAGGCCCCTTTTTCCCTGGAAAAAACTAAACCCCCGCTTTTGGTGGCAGTTTTAGGGAGCACTTCCTTATCAATCCACCCGACTTGGGACTGGTCCACCCTTTTTATTGGGAACCATCCGCGTATCGTGGGTTTTTTTAGGAGCCAGCGGCCCCCCCAGCACAGCCCCCAAAAAAAACGGCCCTTTTTCCCCCGGAAAAAACTACCCCCCGCTCTGGTGGAGATTGCAGGACCCCCCTTCCTCTATCAAAACCACCCCATGGCACTGGCACCTTTCGGGAAATCCGCTATCGGGTTTTCAGGGGCCAGGGGCCCTCCCCCAAGCCCCAAAAAACCCGGCCCTTTTTCCCGGAAGTAAATACCGCCCTCTCGGGGGCAATTGCAGACACTTGTCATCAAACCCCCAAAAAGGGAATTGGGGACCTTTCTTGGGAAACCATCCGCGTATCCGGGGTTTTTAAGGCCAGCCGGGCCCCTCCCAGCCCAGGCCCCCAAAAAACAGGCCCCCTTTTTCCCCGGAAAAAAACACCCCCCCCTTCTGGTGGAATTGCAGGAGCCCCTTTACAAACTCCCCGGCCTGGGGCCATTCATTGGGGGAAACCCTCCGGTACGGGGGATTTCAGGAGCCCCCGGCACTCCCACCAACCCCCAACCAAACACGGCCCTTTCCCTGGGAAAAAAAACTTACCCACCCCCCTTTTGGCTGGAGATTGCAGGGGCCCCTTGCCCCATCAAACCCCCCCTTGGGTGGTGCCACCTTTTTATTGGGCCATCCGCATTGGATTTTCAGGACCCCCGGCCCCCTCCAGCCACAGCCCCAAACAAAAATACGCCCTTTCCCCGGAAAAAAACTACCCCCCCCTTTTGGCTGCAATTGCGGGCACTTCCTTATCAAAACCACCCCCAAAGCCCGGTGCCCCTTCACGGGGAAACCATCCTGGTATCGGGGGTTTTTGGAAACCCCCCCCGGGCCCCTCCCAGCCCCCAGCCCCCAAACACAAACCCCCCCTTTCCCTGGAAACAAAATTACCCACCCCGCTTCTGGCTGGGATTGCAGGGCCCCTTCCCCCTATCAAACCACCCAAAGGGGACTGGGGCCACCTTTATCTGGGAACCATCCTGCTTCGTGGATTTTTAGGACCCCGCCCCATCCCAACAGGGCCCCAAAAAAAAAAAGGCCCTTTTCCCCGGAAAAAACTACCCCCCCGCTCTGGTGGGAATTGCGGGGCCCCTTCCCATCAAAACCAGCCGATCGGCCCCGGTGCCCCTTTATTGGAACCATCCTGCGTATCTGGATTTTCAGGAGCCGCCGGCCCCTCCCAGCCCCAGCCCCCAAACAAACACGGCCCTTTTCCCTGGAAAAAAAACCAACCCCCCTTCTCTTTTCAATTGCAGGAGCCATTGTTATCAAACCGCCAAAGGCACTGGGGCCACCTTTATTGGGAAACCCTCCTGCTATCGGGATTTTCAGAGCCGCGGCCCCCTCCCACCAAGGCCCCCAAAAAAAAACACGGCCCTTTTTTCCCCCGGAAAAAACTACCCCCCCGCCTTTGGGTGGGAATTTGGGAGCCACTTCCCCCCTATCCCCAGCCCACTGGCACTGGTGCCCCTTTATCTGGGGAAAATCCCTCGTATCGTGGATTTCAGGGGCCACCGGGCCCCTCCAGCCACAGCCCCCAAAAACAAAAACGGCCTTTTCCCGGAAACAAAAACCCCCCCCGTTTTTGGCTGAGATTCAGGGGCCACTTCCCCCATCAACCACCGACTGGCACTGGTGCCAAACCTTTTATCTGGGAAAAATCCTGTATCGTATTTTTTTAGGAGCCCCGGCACTCCCCCACACCCCCCCCAAAACCACGGCCCTTTTCCCTGGAAAAAAACTTACCCCCGCCTGGCTGCAGGGGTTTTTGGGGAGGGGCCCCTTGCCTCTATCAATCCACCCACTGGCACTGGGGCCACCCTTTATCTAACCATCCGCTTTGGATTTTAGGGCCACCGGCCCCTCCCCCGCCACAGGCCCCCAAAAAACAGGCCCCTTTTCCCCGGAAAAAAAGACCCCCCCCTTTTGGGTGGAATTGCAGAGCCACTTCCCCTTATCAAAAAACCCTTCAGGGGCAACCTTTATCTGGGAACCCTCTGTACTGGATTTTCAGGGCCCCCCGGCCCCCTCCCCCACAGGGCCCCCAAAAACCCAAAAACGGGCCTTTTCCCCGGAAAAAAACTTAACCCCGCTTTTGGTGGCAGTTTCGGGCCCTTCCCATCAAACCACCCACTGGACTGGTTTTTT
>NW_026995214.1:0-4323 GCF_028769735.1 Zonotrichia leucophrys gambelii
CTGGATACGGACTCCTGCATCGTGGATTCAGAGCCAGCCGCCACTCCCAGCACAGGCCCCACAATCGACGCCTTTCTGGATAAAAACCGCCCTCTCTGGCGCACAGGGCCACTCTCATCAACCACCCTGGCACGTGCCACCTTTCTCTGGGACATCGCGTACTGGATTTCAACCAGCCGGCCATCCCAGCACAGCCCCCGAAACAACCACGCTTTTCCCTGCAACAAAACTACCACCCCGCTCGCGCAATCAGAGCCCTTCCCACAAACAGCCCACCGACTTGCCACTTCATTGGGACCATCCTCTGATCGTGGTTTCAGAGCCACCGCACTCGCCACACCCCCAAACAACCGCCCTTCCCGAAAACACCCCCATGGCGCATTCCCATTTAAAACGCCCTGGCCGTGCCACTTCTCTACCATCCGCTTCTGGTTCACCGCCAACCACCAGCCCATAACCAGCCCTTCCCGGCAAACAAAACACCCCCCTTTGCTGGCAATCAGACACTTCCCTATCACCCCGATGCACTGGGCCACCTTTCATCGGGACCATCCTGGTATGTGGATTTTCAGGAGCCACCGCCACTCGACAAGCCCCAACAAAACGGCCCTTCCAAAAAACTACCTCCCGTCTGGCTGCAATTGCAGAGCATTGCCTCTATCAAACCACCCATGGCACTGGTGCCCTTTCTCGGGAAACATCCTGGTACGGGATTTCAGAGCCAGCCGCCACCACCACTCCCAAAAAACACGGCCTTTTCCCTGAATAAAATGCCTGCCCTCATCGGCTGCAATTGCAGGCCTTCTGGAACATCCGCTCGATCAGGGCCACCTCCGGACACCGCGACTGATTCAGGCACGGCACCCCCACAGCCCAGACAACCACCCTTTTCCTAAGAAAACTCACCTGCCCCTTCTCTGGAATCAGGATTGCTTTCAACCAGCCGACTCGCACGGTCACCTTTCTGGAACATCTGCGTGATTTTCAGAGCAGGGCCTCCCACCACCAGCCACCAAACACCTTTCTGGAACACACCGCCTCCCAAGGCGACACCCCCAACCCCATGCAGTCCACCTCTCTGGCGCATGCGGATTTTCGACCACCGCACCGCCACCCCACAACACGCTTCTGGAATCCGCCCCGGCAAAGCAGACCACTGCCCTTCACCGCAATGCAATGCCCCTTTCCATCTGTTCGGATTTTCAGGAGCCAGCGGCCACCCCAGCCACAGGCCCCCGAACACAAACCACGGCCTTCCTGCAAAAATACCCCGTTCTGGCTGGCAATTGCAGGACTCCTCATCAACCGCCGTCGGACGTGCACTTTCTTGGACCATCTGCTATCGTGGTTTCAGAGCCACCGGCCACTCCCACACAGGCCCACACAACGCCTTCTGAAAAATCCATCCTCTTTCATTGCAGAGCATGTTATAAACCACCGACTGGCACGTGCACTTCTGACCATCCCTAGATTTCAGGCATGCACTCCACCAACCAAAAACAATACGCCTTTCCTGAAAAACACGCCTTCTGTGCAATTGCAGACACTGTATAAACAGGCGGTGCCTTTCTGGACCATCCGCTATGGATTTCAGACAGGCCCCACACAGCCCAAAATCACGGCCTTTCCTGAAAAACCCCGTTCTGTGCAATGCAGACCCTCTATCAACCAGCCACCGCCTGTGCCTTCATCGGAACCATCTGCTCTGGATTTCAGGGCACGGCCACTCCCACAGCCCAAACAACACGCTTCCCTGTAAAACTACCCCTCTGCTGCAGATCAGACCACTCTCTATCAACAGCGCTTGCACTGGCCTTCTCGAACCACCTGTAGGATTCAGAGCCACGCCACTCCCCCACAGCCCACAAACACGGCCCTTCTGAAAACACCCCTGGCTGCTTAGGCCATCCTCTATCACCGACTGCACTGGTGCCCTTTCTTGGACTCTGCGTTGGTTTTCACCACGGCACTCCACCACAGCCCAAACACGCTTTCCCTAAAATCCCCTCTGTGCAGGCACCACTTTCACCGCCATGCACGTGCACTTTCATTGAACCATCCGTATGTGATTTTCAGGAGCCAGCCGGCCATCCCAGCACAGGCCCCCAACACAAACCACGGCCTTTTCCTGGAAAAAATACCGCCTTCTGCTGGCAGATTGCAGGAGCCACTTGCCTCATCAACCAGCCCGACTGGCACTGGTGCACTTTCACTGGAACCATCCTGGTATTGGATTTTCAGGGCCAGCCGCCACCCAGCCAAGGCCCCCAAAAACACGGCCTTTCCCTAAAAAACTACCCACCTCTGGCTGGAATGCAGGAGCCACTTCTCTATCAAACGCCGACTGCACTGGTGCACCTTTCATCTGGGAACCATCCTGCGTATCGTGGATTTTCAGGAGCCAGCCGGCCACTCCCAGCCACAGGCCCCAAACACAAACCACGGCCCTTTTCCCTGGAAGAAAAACTGACCTGCCCGTCATTCTGGCTGGCAGATTGCAGGAGCCACTTCCCTCTATCAACCAGCCGACTCGGCACTGGTGCCACCTTTCATCTGGGAACCATCCTGCGTATCGTGGATTTTCAGGAGCCAGCCGGCCACTCCCAGCCACAGGCCCCCGAAACAAACCACGGCCCTTTTCCTGGAAGTAAAAACTGACCTGCCCTCATCTGGCTGGCAGATTGCAGGAGCCACTTGCCTCTATCAAACCAGCCCGACTGGCACTGGTGCCACCTTCATCTGGGAACCATCCTGCGTATGTGGATTTTCAGGAGCCAGCCGGCCACTCCCCCAGCCACAGGCCCCCAAACAAAACCACGGCCCTTTTCCCTGGCAAAGAAAACTCACCCGCCCCGCTTCTGGCTGGCAGATTGCAGGAGCCACTGGCCTCTATCTAACCAGCCGACACGGCACTGGTGCCACCTTTCATCTGGGAACCATCCTGCGTATCGTGGATTTTCAGGAGCCAGCCGGCCACTCCCAGCCACAGGTCCCCAAACAAAAACTACGGCCCTTTTCCCTGGAATAAAACTGACCTGCCCATCTTCTGGCTGGCAGATTGCAGAGCCACTTGCCTCTATCAAACCAGCCCGACTTGGCACTGGTGCCACCTTTCATCTGGGAACAATCCTGCGTATCGTGGATTTTCAGGAGCCAGCGGCCACTCCCAGCCACAGGCCCCGAACACAAACCACGGCCCTTTTCCCTGGCAAACAAAACTTACCCACCCCGCTTCTGGCTGGCAGATTGCAGGAGCCACTTGCCCTCTATCAAACCAGCCGACTTGGCACTGTGCCACCTTAGTCTGGGAGCCATCCAGCGTATCGTGGATTTTCAGGGGCCAGCCGCCACTCCCGCCACAAGTCCCCCAAAAAAACTACGGCCCTTTTCCCTGGAAGTAAAACGGACCTGCCCATCATCTGGCTGGCACATTGCAGCAGCCACTTGGTAATATCAAACGTGTCCAACATGGCACCGGTGCCACCTTTCATCTGGGAACCATCCCGCGTATCGTGGATTTTCAGGAACCAGCCGGCCACTCTCAGCCACAGGCCCCCGAACACAAATCACGGCCCTTTTCCCTGGCAAACAAAACTCACCCGCCCCGTTTCTGGCTTGCAGATTGCAGGAGCCACTTGCCTCTATCAAACCAGCCCGACTCGGCACTGGTGCCACCTTTCATCTGGGAACCATCCTGCGTATCGTGGATTTTCAGGAACCAGCCGGCCACTCCCAGCCACAGACCCCCGAACAAAAACCACGGCCCTTTCCCTGAGAAGTAAAACTGACCTGCCCGTCATCTGGCTGGCAGATTGCAGGAGCCACTTGCCTCCTTCAATCCAGTTTGACTCGGCACTGGTGCCACCTTTCATCTGGGAACCATCCTGCGTATCGTGGATTTTTAGGAGCCAGCCGGGCCACTCGCACCACAGGCCCCCGAACACAAACCACGGCCCTTTTCCCTGGCAAACAAAACTCACCGCCCGCATCTGGCTGGTAGATTGAGGAGCCACTTGCCTCTATCAAACCAGCCCGACTCGGCACTGGTGCCCAAAATTTCATCTGGAACCATCCTGCGTATATGGATTTTCAGGAGCCAGCCGGCCACTCCCAGCCACAGGCCCCCGAACACAAACCACGGCCCTTTTCCCTGGCAAACAAACTTACCCACCCGCTTCTGGCTGGCAGATTGCAGGAGCCACTTCCTCTATCAAACCGCCCGACTGCGCACTCGTGCCACCTTTCATCTGGGAACCATCCTGCGTATCGTGGATTTTCAGAGCCAGCCGCCACTCCCCAGCACAGGCCCCCAGAACACAAACC
>NW_026995215.1:0-4322 GCF_028769735.1 Zonotrichia leucophrys gambelii
ACCCCAAAAACACGCCTTTCCCGAAAAATACTGCCCCTCTGCTGCAGATGCAGGAGCACTGTCTATCAAGCCCGACTGACGGTGCCCCTTTCTTGGACATCCGCGTATCGTGGATTTTCAGGAGCCAGCCGGCCACTCCCAGCCACAGGCCCCGAAACAAAACTACGGCCCTTTTCCTGGAAGTAAAAACTGACCTGCCCGTCATCTGGCTGGCAGATTGCAGGAGCCACTTGCCTCTATCAATCCAGCCGACTCGGCACTGGTGCCACTTTATCTGGGAACCATCCTGCGTATCGTGATTTTCAGGAGCCAGCCGGCCACTCCCAGCCACAGGCCCCGAACACAAACCACGGCCCTTTTCCCTGGCAACAAAACTCACCGCCCGCTTCTGGCTGGCAGATTGCAGGAGCCACTTGCCTCTATCAAACCAGCCCGACTTGGCACTGGTGCCACCTTTCATCTGGGAACCATCCTGCGTATCGTGGATTGTCAGAGCCAGCCGGCCACTCCCAGCCACAGGCCCCAAACAAAAACTACGGCCCTTTTCCCTGGCACAAAAAACTACCCGCCCGCTTCTGGCTGGCAGATTGCAGGAGACACTTGCTCTATCAAACAGCCCGACTCGGCACTGGTGCCCCTTTCATTGGGAACCATCCTGCGTATCGTGGATTTTCAGGAGCCAGCCGGCCACTCCCAGCCACAGGCCCCCAAACAATACTACGGCCCTTTTCCTGGAAGTAAAACTGACCGCCCGTCATCTGGCTGGCGATTGCAGGAGCCACTTGCCTCTATCAATCAGCCCGACTCGGCACTGGTGCCACCTTTATCTGGGAACCATTCTGCGTATCGTGGATTTTCAGGAGCCAGCCGGCCACTCCCAGCCACAGGCCCCCTAACACAAACTACGGCCCTTTTCCCTGGAGTAAAACTGACCTGCCCGCTTGGCTGGCAGATTGCAGAGCCACTTGCCTCTATCAAACAGCCCGACTCGGCACTGGTGCCACCTTTCATCTGGGAACCATCCTGCGTATCGTGGATTTTCAGGAGCAGCCGGCCACTCCCAGCCACAGGCCCCGAACACAAACACGGCCCTTTTCCCTGGAAGTAAAAACTGACCGCCCGTCTCTGGCTGGCAGATTGCAGGAGCCACTCCTCTATCAACCAGCCCGACTCGCACTGGTGCCACCTTTCATCTGGGAACCATCCGCGTATCGTGGATTTTCAGGAGCCAGCCGGCCACTCCCACCACGGTCCCCAAACAAAACTACGGCCCTTTCCTACAAGTAAACTGACCTGCCTCATCTGGCTTGCAGATTGCAGGAGCCACTTGCCTCTATCAATCCAGCCCGACTCGGCACTGGTGCCACCTTTCATCTGGGAACCATCCTGCGTATCGTGGATTTTCAGGAGCCAGCCGGCCACTCCCAGCCACAGGCCCCGAATACAAAACCACGGCCTTTTCCCTGGCAAAGAAAACTCACCCGCCCGCTTCTGGCTGGAGATTGCAGGAGCCACTTCCTTATCAAACCAGCCCGACTCGACACTGGTGCCACTTTCATCTGGGAACCATCCTGCGTATCGTGGATTTTCAGGAGCCAGCCGGCCACTCCACAGCCACAGGCCCCAAACACAAACTACGGCCCTTTTCCTGGAAATAAAACTGACCTGCCTCTCTGGCTGGCAGATTGCAGGAGCCACTTGCCTCTATCAAACCAGCCCGACTGGCACTGGTGCCACCTTTCATTTTGGGAACCATCCTGCGTATCGTGGATTTTCAGGAGCCAGCGCCACTCCCAGCCACAGGCCACGAACACAAACACGGCCCTTTTCCCTGGAAAAAAACTGACCTGCCCGACTCTGGCTGGCAGATTGCAGGAGCCACTTCCTCTATCAACCAGCCCACTTGGCATGGTGCCACCTTTCATCTGGGAACATCCTGCGTATCGTGGATTTTCAGGAGCCAGCCGGCCACTCCCGCCACAGGCCCCGAACACAAAACACGGCCCTTTTCCCTGGAAGTAAAACTACCGCCCGTCTTCTGGCTGGCAGATTGCAGGAGCCACTTCCTCTATCAATCCAGCCGACTGGCACTGGTGCCACCTTTTCTGGGAACATCTGCGTATCGTGGATTTTCAGGAGCCAGCTGGCCACTCCCAGCCACAGGCCCAAACAAAACACGGCCCTTTTCCCTGGCAAACGAAAACTACCGCCCGCTGTCTGGCTGGCAGATTGCAGGAGCCACTTGCCTCTATCAAACCAGCCGACTTGGCATGGTGCCACCTTTCATCTGGGAACCATCCTGCGTATCGTGGATTTTCAGGAGCCAGCCGGCCACTCCCAGCACAGGCCCCGAACACAAACACGGCCTTTTCCCTGGCAAAAAACTCACCCGCCCGCTTGGCTGGCAGATTGCAGGAGCACTTCCTCTATCAAACCAGCCCGACTCGGACATGGTGCCACCTTTCATCTGGGAACCATCCTGCGTATCGTGGATTTTCAGGAGCCAGCCGGCCACTCCAGCCACAGGCCCCCAACACAAACACGGCCCTTTTCCCTGGAAGTAAAAACTGCCTGCCCGTCATTTTGGCTGGCAGATTGCAGGAGCCACTTGCCTTATCAAAACCAGCCCGATCGGCACTGGTGCCACCCTTTTTTCTGGGAACCATCCTGCGTATCGTGGATTTTCAGGAGCCAGCCCGGGCCCCTCCCAGCCACAGGCCCCCGAAACAAACCCCGGCCCCCTTTTTCCCCCCCAAAAAAAACTACCCCCCCGTTTTGGCTGGCCCAATTTAGGACCACTTCCCCCTATCAACCGCCCGACTTGGCCTTTGGGGGCCCCCTTTAAACTGGGAACCATCCAGTATCGTGGGTTTTCAGGAGCCAGCTGGCCACTCCCCGCCACAGGTCCCCAAACACAAACTACGGCCCTTTTCCCTCAAGTAAAACTGACCTGCCCATCATCTGCTGGCAGATTGCAGGAGCCACTTGCTCTATCAATCCAGCCCGACTCGCACTGGTGCCACCTTTATCTGGGAACCATCCCGCGTTATCGTGGATTTTCAGGAGCCAGCCGGGCCCCTCCCAGCCACAGGCCCCCGAACACAAACCACGGCCCTTTTCCCTGGCAAACAAAACTCACCCCTCCGCCTTTCCCGGCAGATTGCAGGAGCCCTTTCCCTATAAAAACCCCTTCTCATAAACCACCCCACTCGACACTGGCCACCTTTATCTGGGAAACCCTCCTGCGTACGTGGATTTTCAGGAGCCCGCCGGCCACTCCCACCACAGGGCCCCCAAACACAAACCGGCCCTTTTTCCCCGGAAGTAAAATCCCCCCGCCTGGCTGGGGATTGCGGAGCCACTTGGTTATCAACCGCCCCACTGGCACGGTCCACCTTTATTTGGGAACCATCCCGCTTTTGTGGATTTTAGACCCCCGGCATCCCAGCCACAGGCCCCCCCAAAAAACCACGGGGCCCCTTTTCCTGGGAAAAAACAAAATCCCCCCTTCTTTGGGTGGCGAGCAGGAGCCCCTTTCTATAACCCGCCCTTATGGTCCACCTTTCTCTGGGAAACCCTCTGCGATCGTGGATTTCAGGGGCCAGCCCCATCCCACCACAGGCCCCCAACAAACCACGGCCTTTTCCCCGGAAAAAATTACCCCCTCTTTGGCTGGGAGATTTAGGAGCCCTTCCTCTATCAAACCCCCCGACTTGCATGGCCACCTTTCATCTGGGAACCATCCTGCGTATCGTGGATTTTCAGGAGCCACCGGCCACTCCCGCCCCAGGCCCCCCAACACAAACACGGCCCTTTTTTCCCGGAAAAAAAACTACCCCCCGCTTTGGTGGCAATTGCAGGGCACTTCCTCATAACCGCCCACTGCCGGTCCCCCTTTATCTGGGGAACCATCCTGCGATCGTGGTTTTTAGGGCCAGCCGGCCACTCCACCACAGGCCCCCGAACACAAAAAACGGCCCTTTCCCTGGAAGAAAAAAAGACCCGCCCTTTTCCCGGCGGGGAATTGCAGGAGCCCCCTTCCCCCTTTTCAAACCAGCCCCACTTGGCACTGGGGCCACCTTTTTCTGGGAAACCCCCCTGGGGATGTGGATTTTCAGGAGCCCGCGGCCACTCCCCGCACAGGCCCAAACAAAAAACGGCCCTTTTCCCCGGGGTAAAATGATGCCCTCCTGCTGGCAATTTTAGGGGCCACTTGTTACAACCGCCCCTGGCATTTGGGGACCTTTCATCTGGGAACCCTCCTCGTATCGTGGGGTTTCAGGAGCCAGCCGCCCCTCCCAGCCACAGGCCCCCAAAAAAAC
>NW_026995216.1:0-4317 GCF_028769735.1 Zonotrichia leucophrys gambelii
TTTTCCCTGGAAGTAAAACTGACCTGCCCGTCATCTGGCTGCAGATTTAAGGGGCCACTTTTCTATCAAACCAGCCCGACTCGGACATGGTGCCCAAACCCTTTTATCTGGGAACCATCCTGCGTATCGTGGATTTCAGGAGCCAGCCGGGACTCCCAGCCACAGGCCCCGAACACAAACCACGGCCCTTTTCCCTGGAAGTAAAACTGACCTGCCCGTCTCTGGGGTGGCAGAAATTTAAGGAGCCCCTTGATCTATCAATCCAGCCCGACTCGACATGGTGCCCCCTTTCATCTGGGAACCATCCTGCGTACGTGATTTTCAGGAGCCAGCCGGCCACTCCCAGCCACAGGCCCCCAAAAACAAACTCGGCCCTTTTCCCTGAAGTAAACTGACCCCCGCTCTGGCGGCAGATTGCAGGAGCCACTGCCTCTATCAATCCCCCCCGGCCCCGGTGCACCTTTCATCGGGGAAACCCCCTGCGTATTGGTTTTTTAGGACCAGCCGGGCCCCTCCCACCACAGGCCCCCGAACACAAACCACAGCCCTTTCCCCCGGCAAACAAAACTTTAAACCCCCCCCTTCTTTGGGTGGGAATTTCAGGGGCCAAATTTCCCCCTATCAAAACCCCCCCCGACGCGGCCCCTGGGGCCACCTTGGGTCAAAAGCCATCCACCGTAATTTGGGTTTTCAGGGGCCCCCCCGGCCACCTCCCAGCCCGAAAATCCCCCAAAAAAAAACTAAAGGCCCGTTTCCCCGAAGTAAAAAATGACCTGCCCGCCAAACCCGGCTGGGAGATTTAAGGGGCCACTTTTAGTCTATCAATCCCTCGATTTTACACTGGGCCACCTTTCATCGGGAACCACCTTCGTATCGGGGGATTTTTTAGAGCCCAAACCGGCCCCTCCCCGCCACAGGGCCCCCCCCAAAACAAACCCCACGGCCCTTTTCCCTGGAAGTAAAACTGACCTCCCTCATCTGGCTGGCAGATTTCAGGGGCCCCTTTTCCCCTATCAATCCGGCCCGACCCGGCCCCGGGGACACCTTTCATCTGGGAAACCCCCTGCTATTGTTTGGGTTTTCTGGGGCCACCGGCCACTCCCCCCCACAGGGCCCCCCGAACAAACCACGGCCCTTTTCCCTGGAAGTAAATCTGACCTGCCCTCTTCTGGCTGGGAGATTTTCCGGGGCCACTTGCCCCCTAACAATTCCCGCCCACTCGGTACTGGTTTCCACCTTTCATCTGGGAAAACCCTCCTGCTATCGTGGGTTTTCAGGACCAGCCGGCCACCCCAGCCACAGGCCCCCGAAAACAAACCAAGGCCCTTTACCCCCGGCAAACAAAACCCACCCCCCCCCGCTTTTGGGTGGCAATTGGGAGGAACACTTGCCTTTTATCAACCCCCCTGACTCGGCACTGGTTTCCACCTTTTTATCTTTGGGAAACCAACCTTGGTTTTTGGGACTTTCCCGGGGCCAACCGGGCCCCTCCCCCCACAGGCCCCCCAAAAAAAACTACGGGGCCCCTTTTTCCCCGGGAAAAAAAAAAAAAACCTGCCCCTCATCGGGTGGCAGATTTCAGGTTTCCCCTTGCCTCTATCAATCCACCTACTCCCGGGACTTGGGGCCACCTTTCACCTGGGAACCATCTGTGTATTGTGGAAATTTTCAGGGGCCAGCTGGCCACACCCCCACAGGCCCCCCAAACCCCAAAAACCCCGGGCCCCTTTTTCCCCGGGAAAGAAAATCACCCGCCCCCTTCTGGCGCAGATTGCAAAGGGGACACTTCCCCTATCAAACCAACCTGACACGGCACTGGGGGCCTTTCCCTTTTATCTGAAACCACCCGTGTATCGTGGATTTTTTAGGAAAAACCCCAAACCGGGGGACTCCCCGCCACAGGCCCCCAAAAAAATACGAAGGCCCCCTTTTTTCCCGGGAAACCCAAAAATCACCCCCCCCGCTTTTGGCTGGCAGATTGAGGGGCCCTTGCCCCCTATCAAACCAGGCCCACTTTGGGGACTGCTGCCAAACCCTTTTATCGGGAACCATCTCGTATCGTGATTTTCAGGAGCCAGCCGGCCCCTCCCGCCACAGGCCCCTGAACACAAAACCCCGGGCCCTTTTCCCCGGAATAAAAAGCCTGGGCCCCTCATCTGGCTGGCAATTGAAGGGGCCACTTGAGTCTATCAATCCAGCCCGACTCGACCCGGGGCCCCCCCCCCTTTCATCTGGGAACCATCCTGCGTATCGGGGTTTTTTAGGCCAGCGGGCCACTCCCAGCCACAGGGCCCCCCAACACAAACCACGGCCCTTTTTCCCCGGGAAAAATCTACCGCCCGTCTTTTTGGCCTGGCAGATTGCAGGAGCCACTTTTCCTCTACAACCACCAGCCCCGGTACTGGGGGCCAACCTTTCAACTGGGGAAACCCTTTCCTTGGTATCTGGATTTTCAGGAGCCAGCGGCCACTCCCAGCCACAGGGCCCCCCAACACAAACCACGGCCCTTTTTCCCCCGGGAAACAAAACTCACCTCCCCCTCATCTGGCTGGCAGATTACAGGAACACTTCCCCTATCAAAACCCCCTGACTCGGGAAATGGGCCACCTTTCATCTGGGAAACCCTCCTGCTATTGTGGATTTTCAGGGGCCAGCCGGCCACTCCCGCCCCCAGGCCCCCGAACACAAAAAACCCCGGGCCCATTCCCTGAAGTAAAACTGACCTGCCCGTCACTGGAGCAATTGAAGGAAACCACTTGGGTCTATCAAACCAGCCCGACCGACCCTGGTGCCACCCTTTTTTTGGGAACCAACCTGCGTACTTGGGTTTTCCGGAGCCACCGGCCCCTCCCCGCTACAAAAGGGCCCCCAAAACACAAAAAATAAAGGCCCGTTTTCCCTGGAAGTTAAACAAAACCCGCCCTCATCTGGCTGGGGATTGCAGGAGCCACTTGCCTCTATCAATCAAACCCGACCTTTGGGACTGGTGCCTCTTTTTATTGGAACCATCCCGCTATCGAGGATTTTCAAAAGCCAGCCAGCCACCCCACCACAGGCCCCCCCAACACAAAAACCCCGGCCCTTTTCCCTTTCAAAGAAAACCACCCCCCCCTTCTGGGTGGCATTGCAAAAAAACACTTCCCTCTGTCAAACCCCAACCCCGACTCGGGACCGGTTTCCACCTTTTTTTCGGGAACCATCCGTGTATCGTGGATTTTCAGGGGCCAGCCGGCCACTCCCCCCACAGGTCCCCCCAAAAAATACTACGGCCCTTTTCCCCCGGAATGAGAACTGACCTGCCATCACCTGGGTGGGAGAAATTTCAGACCCACTTGCCCCTAACAAACCAGCCCGACTTTTCACTGGTGCCACCTTTTTATCTGGGAACCATCCGGGGTATTGTGGATTTTTTAGGAGCCAGCCCGGCCCCAAAAATCCCCCCCCGCCCCAGGGCCCCCCAACACAAACCAAGGCCCTTTTTCCCTGGGAAACAAAAATCACCCGCCCCGCTTTTGGCTGGCAGATTTCAGAGCCACTTCCTCTACATCCCCCCCGCCCGGGACTGGTGCCACCTTTCATCTGGGAACCCCCCTGGTATCGTGGATTTTCAGACCAACGGGCCCCCCCCCACGGCCCCCAAACAAAACACGGCCCCTTTTCCCTGGAAAAAAACTACCCCCCCTTCGGCTGGAGATTGGGGGCCCCTTCCTCTACAACCAGCCCATGGACGGGGCCCCCTTTATCTGGGAACCCTCCTGGTATGTGGATTTTCGGAGCCAGCCGGGCCCCTCCCCGCCACAGGCCCCCGAACCAAACACGGCCCTTTCCCCTGGGAAAAAACTACCCCCCATCTGGGTGGCAATTGAGGGGCCATTGTCTATCAAACCCCCCGATTGGCCTGTGCCACCCTTTTTTGGGGCCATCCCGTATTGGATTTTTAGGACCAGCCCGGGCCCCTCCCAGCCAGGCCCCAACAAAACCACGGCCCTTTCCCTGGAATAAAACTGACCTGCCCGTCATCTGGCTGGCAGATTTTAAAGGGGCCACTTGCCCCAACCCAGCCCGACCCACTGGTGCCACCTTTTATCTGGGGAAACCCTCCTGCGTATTTGTGGATTTCAGGGGCCAGCCGGGCCCCTCCCAGCCCCAGCCCCCAAAAAAACCACGGCCCTTTTCCCCCGGAAAAAACAACCCCCCCCGCCGGCTGGCAGATGAGGGGCCACTTGCCTCTATCAATCCCCGCTGCCCCGGTGCCACCTTTCACTGGGGAAAATCCTCGTATTGTGGATTTTCAGGAGCCCGCCGCCACTCCCCGCC
>NW_026995217.1:0-4316 GCF_028769735.1 Zonotrichia leucophrys gambelii
AAAAAAAACCATCCGGCTACGTGGATTTTTTAGGGGGCCCGCCGGCCACTCCCGCCCCAGGCCCCCGAACCAAACAAGCCCCTTTTCCTGGAAAAAAACTACCCCCCACTGGGGGCAGATTGCAGAGCCACTTGCCTATCAACCACCCGACTGCACGGGGGGGCCCCCTTTCATCTGGGGAAACCCTCCTGCGTATGTGGGTTTTCAGGGGCCCCGCCGCCACTCCCCGCCACGCCCCCCAACAAAACCACGGCCCCTTTTCCCTGGAAGAAAACTGACCTGCCCCATCTGGGGGCAATGCAGGAGCCACTTTCCCCTATCAATCCAGCCCGACTTGGCACTGGGCCCCCTTTCATCTGGGGAAACCACCTCGTATCGTGGGTTTTTAGGGGCCAGCCGGCCACCCCAGCCACAGGCCCCCAACACAAACCTGCCCTTTTCCCCGGCAAAAAAACTCACGCCCCCTTCTGGGGGCAATTGCAGGGGGCCCCTTCCCCCACAACCAGCCCGACTCGGCACTGGGGCCACCTTGGGTCTGGGAGCCATCCTGCTATTGTGGGTTTCAGGGCCCGCGGCCCTCCCAGCCACAATCCCCAAAAACAAACACGGCCCTTTTCCTGGAAGTAAAACTGACCCCCTCTGGGGGTGGCAATTTTCAGGAGCCCCTTTTTATCAACCGCCACTGCACTGCCACCTTCATCTGGGAACCATCCTGCGTATCGTGGATTTTCAGGAGCCGCCGGCCACTCCAAACCACAGCCCCGAACAAAAACTACGGCCCTTTTCCCTGGAATAAAAACTGACCTGCCCGTCATCTGGGTGGCAGGGTTGCAGGAGCCACTTGCCTCTATCATCCACCCGACTTGGCACTGGTGCCCACCTTTTATCGGAAACCCTCCTCCCTATCGTGGATTTTCAGGAGCCAGCCGGCCACTCCCAGCCACAGGCCCCCGAACACAAACCACGGCCCTTTTCCCCGGCAAAGAAAACTCACCCGCCCCGCTTCTGGCTGGCAGATTGCAGGAGCCACTTC
The DNA here is from genome assembly GCF_028769735.1 of Zonotrichia leucophrys gambelii. Lineage (NCBI taxonomy): Eukaryota > Metazoa > Chordata > Aves > Passeriformes > Passerellidae > Zonotrichia > Zonotrichia leucophrys. Next base: position 1,034 of record NW_026995217.1, read on the forward strand.
CCTCTATCAAACCAGCCCGACTCGGCACTGGTGCCACCTTTCATCTGGGAACCATCCTGCGTATCGTGGATTTTCAGGGGCCACAGGCCACTCCCCAGCCACAGGCCCCAAAAAACCACGGCCCTTTTCCCTGGAAAAAAACTACCTGCCCGCTTTTGGCTGCAGATTGCAGGACCACTTGCCCTATCAAACCAGCGACTTGGCACTGGTGCCACCTTGGTCTGGGGGCCATCCAGCGTATTGGATTTTCAGGACCCACCGCCACTCCCACCACAAGTCCCAAAAACAATCTACGGCCTTTTCCCTGGAAGTAAAACTGACCTGCCCATCATTGGCTGGCAATTGAGAGCCACTTGTAATATCAAACCGCCCACTGGCACTGGGGCCACTTTCATCTGGAAACCACCTGCGTATCGTGGGGTTTTTAGGGGCCCCGGCCACTCCCCGCAAAAGGCCCCCAACCAAACCACGGCCCTTTTCCCTGAATAAAACCCCGCCCGCTCTGCTGGAGATGCGGAGCCACTTATCTATCAAAACCCGCCCCACTCGGCACTGGTGCCACCTCTCATCTGGGGAAACCCTCCTGGGATCGTGGATTTTCAGGGGCCACCGGCACCCCAAACCAAGGCCCCCAACAAAACTACGGCCCCTTTTCCCCGGAATAAAAAACCTGCCCCACTGGGGGACATTGCAGCAGCCCCTTGGGAATATCAAACCGCCCAAAGGCAAAAGGGCCCACCTTTTTTCTGGGAACCATCCGCGTATCTGGGTTTTCAGGAGCCAGCCGGCCACCCCAAACCAAAAGGGGCCCCCAACAAAACTACGGCCCTTTCCCTGGAAAGAAAACCACCCGCCCGCTTTTGGCTGGCAGATTGCAGGAACCACTTCCCGTATCAAACCAGCCCACTTGGCACTGGGCCACCTTTCATCTGGGAACCATCCCCGCGTATCGTGGGATTTTTCAGGAGCCAGCCCGGCCCCTCCCAGCCACAGCCCCCGAACACAAACCCTGGCCCTTTCCCTGGCAACAAAATACCACCCACCCTTCTGGCTGGCAGATTGCAGGAGCCACTTCCCTCTATCAATCCAGCCCGACTTGGCATGGTGCCCACCTTGGGTCTGGGAGCCATCCTGCGTATTGGATTTTCAGGAGCCAGCGGCCACTCCCAGCCACAAGTCCCCAAAAACAATCTACGGGCCCTTTCCCTGGGAAATAAAACTGACCTCCCATCTCTGGCTGGGAAATTTCACACCACTTTGGGAAATCAAACCCCAACTTGACTGGGGCCCCCCTTTTATCCCGGAACCATCCGCGTATCTGGATTTTCAGGAGCAGCCCGGGCCCCCCCCACCACGGCCCCCGAACAAAACCACGGCCCTTTTTCCCCGGAAAAAAAAACCCCCCCCCCCCTTTGGCTGGCAGATTGCAGGGCCACTTGCCCCATCAAACCACCCCACTGGACTGGCCACCTTTCATCGGGAAAAAAATCCTGCGTATCGGGATTTTTTAGGGCCACCGGGCCCCCCCACCCCAGCCCCCCAAAAAACAGGGCCCTTTCCCGGAAAAAAACTCAGCCCCCTTTTGGCTGGCAGATTTCAGGACCACTTCCTCATCAAACCAGCCCACTGGCACTGGTGCCACCTTTTTCTTGGGAAACCCTCCTGCGTATTGTGGGTTTTCAGGGGCCCCCGGGCCCCTCCCCCCCAGGCCCCCAAAAACAAACCAGGCCCTTTCCCTGGGAAACAAAACTACCCACCCCCCTGGGGCAATTGCAGGAGCCCCTTCCCCCTATCAACCACCCCCTGGCACTGGGGCCACCTTTTTCGGGGCCACCGCGTATTTGGTTTTCAGGGGCCAGCCGCACCCCAGCCCGGCCCCAAAAAAATCCCCCCTTTTTCCGGAATTTAAAATGACCTGCCCTCTGGGTGGCAGATTGCAGGGCCACTTGCTCTCAAACCACCCAAATTGGCACTGGTCCACCTTCAGGGAACCTCCCCATCGGGATTTCAGGACCACCGGCCACTCCCACCACAGGCCCCAAAAAAACACGGCCCTTTTTTCCCGAATAAAACTGACCTGCCCTCATCTCTGGAATTCAGGACCACTTTTATCAAACCGCCCCACTTGGCACTGGTCCACCTTTTCTGGGGGCCATCCCGTAGGGATTTTTCAGGGGCCGCCCCATCCCACCCCAAGCCCCCCAAAAAAACACGCCCTTTCCCCCGGAAAAAACTACCCCCACTCTGCTGGCAATTGCAAGCCACTTGGTTAAAACAAACCGCCATGGACTGGGGGCCACCCTTTTACGGAACCATCCTGCGTATGTGGATTTTTAGGGGCCACCGGGCCCCTCCCCCCACAGGCCCCCCAAAAAAAAAAAAAAAAAAAAACCACGGGGCCCTTTTCCCCGGAAAAAAACACCCCCCCTCTGGGTGGCAGATTGCAGGAGCCCTTGCCTTACAACCCCCCGACTTGGCACTGGGCCACCTTTCCTGGAACCATCCGGATCGTGGATTTTCAGGAGCCAGCCGGCCCCTCCCAGCCCCAGGCCCCAACCAAAACACGGCCCTTTTTCCAATTTAAAAATACCCCCCCTCTGGGGGCAAATTTCAGGACCCCCTTTTATCAAAACCCCATTGCACTGGTGCCCCTTTTCGGAACCATCCCATGTGGATTTCAGGGGCCGCCGCCATCCCAGCCCCAGGCCCCAAAAAAACACGGCCCTTTTCCCTGGAATAAAAACTGACCTGCCCCATTGGCTGGCAAAATTGCGACCACTTGGTTTCAAACCCCCAATTGGCACGGTCCACCTTTTATCGGGGAAACCCTCCTGCATCGGGATTTTCAGGAGCCCGCCCGGGATCCCAGCCACAGGCCCCCCAACCAAACCACGGGGCCTTTTCCCCTGGCAAAAAAATCACCCCCCCGCTTTTTTGGGTGGGGATTGCAGGGGCCATTGCCCCCTTCAAACCAGCCAAATTGGGACTGTGCCACCTTTCTCTGGGGAAACCCTCCTCATGTGGATTTTCAGGGCCCCGGGCCCCCCCACCCAGTCCCCAAAAAATCTCGGCCCTTTCCCTGGGGAATAAAACTACCTGCCCTCATCTGGCTGGGGAGGATTGGGCCCCCCCCCCCATTCCCACTTGGGCCTCCCTTTTTTAAAAACCAAACCCCCCCAAAAAAAGGCCCCCCCGAAAAAACCCCCCCCTTGGTGGGTTTCCCGCCCCTTTTTCAAAACCCCCCCCCGGGAACCATCCGCGTATTGGGATTTTTAGGGCCAGC
>NW_026995218.1:0-4316 GCF_028769735.1 Zonotrichia leucophrys gambelii
CCTTTATCTGGAACTCCTATCTGATTTCAGACCACCGCCATCCCACCCAAGCCCCAACAAACCAGCTTTTCCAAAAAACTCCCCCCTTTTGCTGCGATTGAAACTTCCTATCAACACCATCCAGTCCCTTTCATTAACCTCCCTATTATTTTACCACCCCACTCCCACACACCCCAAAAATACGCCCTTTCCCAATAAAAACCTGCCCATGCGCAGATTCAGAGCCACTGCTATCAACCCCCTGATGTCCCCTTCTCTGGACCATCCTGTATGTGATTTAGACCACCGCCACTCCACCCAGCCCGAACAAAACACGCCTTTCCAAAAACTCCCCTCGCTGCGTTGCAGGCCTTCCCTATAACACCGATGGACTGCACTTCATTGGAACCATCCGCGATCTGGATTTTCAGGAGCCAGCCGCCACTCCCAGCCACAGCCCCCAACACAAACACGCCTTTTCCTGCAAAAAAATCACCCCCCCTCTGGCTGCAATTCAGGACACTTCCTAATCAACCACCGACTCGCACTGTGCCCTTCATCTGGGAACCATCCGGTACGTGGTTTCAGAGCCAGCCGCCACTCCACCACAGCCCCAAAAAACACGCCTTTTCCCTGGAATAAAACACCCCCTCTGCTGGCAGATTGCAGGAGCCACTTTATCAACCCCGACTGCACTGGTGCCACTTTCATCTGAACCATCCTCGATCTGGATTTTCAGGACACCGCACTCCACCACAGGCCCCGAACACACACGCCCTTTTCCCTGCAAACAAAACTACCCGCCCCTTCTGCTGCAGATTCAGGACCACTTGCCTCTATCAAACACCCACTCGGCACTGGTGCCACCTTATCTGGGAACCATCCTGCGTATTGGATTTTCAGGAGCCAGCGGCCACTCCCAGCCACAGTCCCCAAAAAAAACTACGGCCTTTTCCCTGGAATAAACTGACCTGCCCTCATCTGCTGGCAGATTGCACACTTGCTCTATCAACCAGCCCGACTTGGCACTGGTGCCACCTTTCATCTGGAACCATCCTGCGTATCGTGGATTTTCAGGAGCCAGCCGGCCACTCCCAGCCACAGGCCCCCGAACACAAACCAGGCCCTTTTCCCTGGCAAAGAAAACTACCCCCCTTCTGGCTGGCAGATTGCAGGAGCCACTTGCCTCTATCAAACCAGCCCGACTCTGCACTGGTGCCACCTTTCATCTGGAACCATCCTGCGTATCGTGGTTTTCAGGAGCCAGCCGGGCCCCTCCCATCCCACCCGGCCCCCAAACAAAACTACGGCCCTTTTCCCTGGAAGTAAACTGACCCTGCCCTCATCTGGCTGGGAGATTGCAGGAGCCACTTCCTCTATCAACCGCCCACCCTTGCACTGGTGCCACCTTTTTATCTGGGGAAACCTCCGGTATCGTGGATTTTCAGGGGCCAGCCGGGCCACTCCCCGCCACAGGCCCCCAACACAAAAAACGGCCCTTTTTCCCCGGAAAAAAAACTACCGCCCGCTCTGGCTGGCAGATTGCAGGGGCCACTTCCCCTACAAAACCACCCACTGGCCGGGGCCATTTTTCAGGGAACCATCCCGCTATTGTGGGTTTTCGGGGCCAGCCGGGCCCCCCCCCACCACCCCCAAACAAAACTAGGCCCTTTTCCCTGGAAAAAAGACTCCCCCCTCTGGCTCAGATTCAGGAACCTTTTCAAAAACCCGCCACTTTTCACGTGCCACCTTTCATCTGGGAACCATCCGGTTGTGTTTTCAGGAGCCAGCCGGGCCCCTCCCAGCCACAGGGCCCCAAAAAAACTACGGCCCTTTTCCCGGAATTAAAAGACCTGCCCATCTTCTGGCTGGGAGATTGCAGGAAAACCCCTTGTCTTAAACCCGCCCCAAATTGGCACTGGTGCCACTTTCATCTGGGAACCCTCCTGGTACGGGGTTTTTCAGGGGCCGCCGGGCCCCTCCCAGCCACAGGCCCCCAAACAAAATGGCCCTTTTCCTGAAAAAAAACCCCACCGCCCCTTCTGGCTGGCAATTGCAGGAGCCCTTCCTCCAAACCAGCCCACTTCCCTGGTGCCCCCATCTGGAACCATCCCGCGTATGTGATTTTTTAGGGCACCGGCCATCCCACCACAGCCCCCCAAAAAAAAGGGGCCCCTTTTTTCCCTGGAAAGAAACTCCGGCTTCCGGCTGAATTCAGAGCCCCCTTTTACAACCGCCCACTTACTTGCCACCTTTCATCTGGGAACCATCCGCGATCGTGGATTTTTTTAGGAGCCACCGGGAAATCCCACCCACGGCCCCCAAAAAAAAAAAAGCCCTTTTCCCGGAAAAAAACTACCCCCCCCTTTTGGCTGGCAGATTTGCAAAAGGAGCCACTTGGCCTCAAACAAAAACCCGCTTCCCGGGCCACCTTTTCTGGGGCCATCCCGTATTGTGGTTTCAGGGCCAGCCGGGGCCCTCCCAGCCACAGCCCCAAAAAAAACTACGGCCCTTTTCCCTGGGAAGTAAAACTGACCTCCCCCTCTGGCTGGCAATTTCAGGAGCCCTTGTTAAAACAAAAACCCCACTTGGAAAATGGCACCTTCATCTGGGAACCATCCTGCGTTGTGGGTTTTTTAGGGGCCACCCCACTCCCACCCCAAAACCCCAAACAAACCACGGCCCTTTTCCCCGGAAAAAAACAACCCCCCTCTGGCTGGGAGATTGCGGAGCCACTTGACTTAACCAGCCCGATGGCACTGGGGCCACCTTTTCCCATCTGGGGAAACCATCCTGCTATCGTGGATTTTCAGGACCCAGCCGCCCCCTCCCAGCCCCCAGGCCCCCGAACACAAAACCACAGCCCAATTTCCCTGGCAAACAAAACTCACCGCGCCCCGCTTCTGGCTGGCAGATTGCAGGAGCCACTTCCCCATATCAAACCAGCCCGACTTGGCACTGGTGCCACCTTTCATCTGGGAACCATCCTGCGTATCGTGGATTTTCAGGAGCCAGCCGCCACTCCCAGCCACAGGCCCCCAAACACAAACTATGGCCTTTTCCCTGGAATTTAAACTGACTGCCCATCATCGGCTGGCAGATTGCACGGAACCACTTGGCTCTTCAAACCAGCCCGACTCGGCTTGGTGCCACCTTTCATCTGGGAACCATCCCGCATCGTGGATTTTCAGGACCAGCCGGCCACTCCCAGCCACAGGCCCCCGAACACAAACCACGGCCCTTTTCCCTGCAAACAAAACTACCCACCCCCGCTTCTGGCTGGCAGATTGCAGAAGCCACTTCCCTATCAAACCAGCCTGACTCGGCACTGGTGCCACCTTCATCTGGGAACCACCCCGTGATCGTGGATTTTCAGGAGCCAGCCGGCCTCTCCCAGCCACCGGCCACCAAACACAAACCACGGCCCCTTTTTCCCTGGCAAAAAAACCACCCGCCCCGCTTCTGGCTGGCAGATTGCAGGAGACGGGGCCCCTCGGGGGGTTCAGGGGAAAACCTCTAAAAAAGCCCAAACCGGCGTTCCCCTTATCTAAACCACCCCTTTTAAACCGGGCCACCTTCCCGGGACCCCCCGACAAACCCCCCCCCCCAAACCCCCCCGCAAACCAGGGGCCCCTTTCCTAAAAAACCCCGCCTTCCCCGACAAGCATTTTTCACCAGCCCGCCCTGGGCCCCCCAACACCCCTCTGGATTTAACACCCACACCGCACGGCCCCACAAACCGCCCTTTCCTAATTCCCCCTTTTGGGGTTCAGGGCCCCCCTCACACCGCGACCCACCTTCCTGGAACATCCGCACGGTTTTGAGCCCGGCAAGCACCCCCAACAAAACAGCCCTCCCGCAAAAACAAACCCCCCGTTTGGCGGCCCCGGGCCCCCCCTACAACAGCCCACCGCAAAGCCACCTTTTCTGGCCATTCGGAACTTTTCAACCACCGACTCCCAGACCCCCCCAAAAAAAACTACGGCCCCTTTTCCCCGGAAGTAAAACAAACCCCCCCGTCATCTGGCTGGGAGATTGCAGGGGCCACCTTTCCTCAAACAAACCACCCAAATTGGCCCCTGGTGCCACCCCTTTTATCGGGAACCATCCCGTATTGTGGATTTTCCCGGGGCCAGCCGCCACTCCCACCACCAAAAATCCCCAAAAAAAATCTACGGGCCTTTTCCCTGGAATTTAAAAATGACCTGGCCCTCTTTTGGCTGGCAATTGGGAGGAACCACTTGGTCCTTTAAACCAACCCAACTTGGACTGGGGCCCCCCTTTCATCTGGAACCATCCCGCGATCTGGGTTTTTTAGGAGCCCGCCCGGGCCCCTC
>NW_026995219.1:0-4313 GCF_028769735.1 Zonotrichia leucophrys gambelii
TCCGAAAATCCACAACGAGGATGTTCCCAGAGAAAGGGGCCCGTCAAGTGGCTGGTTGATGGCAGTGCTCCTGCAATCTCCGCCAGAAGCGGGGTAGTTTTTGCCAGGAAAGGGCCGTGTTGTGTTGGGGGCCTGTGGCGGGAGTGGCCGGTGGCCCGAAAATCCGATACGCGGAGGTCCCAATGAAAGTGGCACCATCCGGCGGTGATGGGCCTCAATCACCAAGGGTTTTTCAGGGAAGCCTTTTTTTGGCTGTGCTGAGCGCTGGTCCGAACAATCCAGTGTCCCATGAAATGGCACATGCCAGTGCGTGAACAAGTCCGCAATGCACAGGGTTTCCAGAAAAGGCCGTTTGTTTTGGGCCTGCGAGTGGCGCTGCCCTAATCCACATACCAGATGTCGATGAAGGCCCTGCACGCGTTATGAAGTGCTCCTCATCCCAGCCAGCGGGGTTTTCAGAAAAGGCGTTGTGGCCTGCTGAGGGCGCTGGAAAATCAATACCAGATGTTCCAGATGAAAGGACCATCTGCGGTTATAGATGTCCTGCAATGCAGCCAAGCGTGTTTTCCAGGAAAGCCTGTTTTGGCCTGTGCGGATGCGGCTCCTGAAAACCACATACCAGGATGGTTCCCAATGAAAGTGGCACCATGCCAAGTCGGCTGTTTGATAGAGCAATGCTCCTGCAATCTGCCCCAAAGGGGGCGGTAGTTTTTTCCAGGGAAAAGGCCTGGTTTGTGTTGGGGCCTGTGCTGGGAGTGCCGCTGGTCCTGAAAATCCACGATACGCAGGATGGTTCCCAGATGAAAGGTGGCACCAGTGCCAGTCGGCTGGTTGATAGAGGCAAGTGCTCCGCAATCTCCAGCCAGAAGGGGGTGAGTTTTCTTTCCAGGAAAAGGCCGTGTTTGTGTTTGGGCCTGTGCTGGGAGTGCCGCTGCTCCTGAAAATCCACGATACGCGGATGGTTCCCAGTGAAAGGTGCACCAGTCAGTCGGGCTGTTGTAGAGGCAAGTGCTCCTGCAATCTGCCAGCCAGAAGGCGGTATTTTTTTCCAGGAAAGGCCGTGGTTTTGTTGGGGCCTGTGCTGGGTGCCGGCTGGCCCTGAAAATCCACGATACGCAGATGGTTCCCAGATGAAAGTGCACCAGTGCCATCGGCTGGTTTGAAGACAAGTGGCTCCTGCAATCTGCCACCAGAAGGGCGGTAGTTTTCCGGAAAGGCCTGTTTGTGTTGGGCCTGTGGCTGGGAGTGGCCGCTGGCTCCTGAAAATCACGATACGCAGGAGGTTCCCAGATGAAAGGTGGCACCATGCCAGTGGGGTTGATAACAAGTGGCTCCTGCAATCTGCCCCAAAAGGGCAGTTTTTATTCCAGAAAGGGCCAGTTTTTGGGGCCTGTGGCTGGATGGCCGCTGCTCCTGAAAATCCACATACGCGGATGGTCCCAGATGAAGGGCACAGTCCAGTCGGCTGTTTGAAGACAAGCTCCTGCAATCTGCCACCAGAAGGGGTAGTTTTGTTCAGGGAAAAGGCCGTGTTTGTGTTGGGCCGTGGCTGGATGCCGGCTGCTCGAAAATCCACGATACGCAGGATGTTCCCAGATGAAAGGTGGCACCAGTGCCGAGTCGGGCTGGTTGATAGAGGCAAGTGGCTCCTGCAATCTGCCAGCCAGAGACGGCGGTAGTTTTTATTCCAGGGAAAAGGGCCGTGTTTGTTTGGGGCTGTGGCTGGGAGTGGCCGGCTGGCTCCTGAAAATCCACGATACGCAGGATGGTTCCCAGATGAAAGTGGCACCAGTGCCAAGTCGGGCTGTTTGATAGAGCAAGTGGCTCCTGCAATCTGCCAGCCAAAGGGGCGGGTGATTTTATTTCCAGGGAAAAGGGCCGTGTTTGTGTTTGGGGCCTGTGGCTGGGAGTGGCCGGCTGGCTCCTGAAAATCCACGATACGCAGGATGGTTCCCAGATGAAAGGTGGCACCATGCCAGAGTCGGCTGGTTTGATAGAGGCAAGTGGCTCCTGCAATCTGCCAGCCAGAAGGGGCGGTAGTTTTACTTTGCCAGGAAAAGGGCCGTGTTTGTGTTCGGGGCCTGTGCTGGAGTGGCCGGCTGGCTCCTGAAAATCCACGATACGCAGGATGGTTCCCAGATGAAAGGTGGCACCAGTGCCGAGTCGGCTGGTTTGATAGAGGCAAGTGGCTCCTGCAATCTGCCAGCCAGATGACGGGCAGGTCAGTTTTACTTTCCAGGAAAAGGGCCGTGTTTGTGTTGGGGCCTGTGCTGGGAGTGCCGGCTGGCTCCTGAAAATCCACGATACGCAGATGGTTCCCAGATGAAAGGTGGCACCAGTGCCGAGTCGGCTGGTTGATAGAGGCAAGTGGCTCCTGCAATCTGCCAGCCAGAGCGGCAGTTTTTTTGCCAGGGAAAAGGGCCGTGGTTTGTGTTTGGGGCCTGTGGCTGGGAGTGGCCGGCTGGCTCCTAAAATCCACGATACCAGGATGGTTCCCAGATGAAAGTGGCACCAGTGCCGAGTCGGGCTGGTTGATAGGGCAAGTGGCTCCTGCAATCTGCCAGCCAGAAGACGGCAGGTCAGTTTTACTTCCAGGAAAAGGCCGTAGTTTTGTTGGGGCCTGTGCTGGAGTGGCCGGCTGCTCCTGAAAATCCACGATACGCAGGATGGTTCCCAGATGAAAGGTGGCACCAGTGCCGAGTCGGCTGGTTTGATAGAGGAAGTGGCTCCTGCAATCTGCCAGCCAGAACGGGCGGTAGTTTTGTTTGCCAGGGAAAAGGGCCGTGGTTTGTGTTCGGGGCCTGTGGCTGGAGTGGCCGCTGCTCCTGAAAATCCACGATACGCAGGATGGTTCCCAATGAAAGGTGGCACCAGTGCCAGTCGGGCTGGTTTGAAGAGCAAGTGTCTCCTGCAATCTGCCAGCCAGAATGAGGGCTGTTTTATTCCAGGGAAAAGGGCCGTAGTTTGTTTTGGGGGCCTGTGGCTGGAGTGCCGGCTGGCTCCTGAAAATCCACGATACGCAGGATGGTTCCCAGATGAAAGTGGCACCAGTGCCGAGTCGGGCTGGATTGATAGAGGCAAGTGGCTCCTGCAATCTGCCAGCCAGAAGACGGGAGGTCAGTTTTACTTCCAGGGAAAAGGGCCGTGGTTTGTGTTCGGGGCCTGTGGCTGGGAGTGGCCGGCTGGTTCCTGAAAATCCACGATACGCAGGATGGTTCCCAGATGAAAGGTGGCACCAGTGCCGAGTCGGGCTGGTTTGTAATGGGGAAGTGTCTCCTGAAATCTGCCAGCCAGATGACGGGCAGGTCAGTTTTACTTCCAGGGAAAGGGCCGTAGTTTGTGTTGGGGGCCTGTGGCTGGGAGTGGCCGGCTGGCTCCTGAAAATCCACGATACGCAGGATGGTTCCCAGATGAAAGGTGGCACCAGTACCGAGTTGGGCTGGTTTGATAGAGGAAGTGTCTCCTGCAATCTGCCAGCCAGAAGCGGGCGGTAGTATTCTTTCCAGGGAAAAGGGCCGTGGTTTGGTTTGGGGCCTGTGGCTGGGAGTGGCCGGCTGGCTCCTGAAAATCCACGATACGCAGGATGGTTCCCAGATGAAAGGTGGCACCAGTGTCGAGTCGGGCTGGTTTGATAGAGGCAAGTGGCTCCTGCAATCTCCAGCCAGAAGCGGGTGGTTAGTTTTGTTGCCAGGGAAAAGGGCGTGATTTGTGTTCGGGGGCCTGTGCTGGGAGTGGCCGGCTGGCTCCTGAAAATCCACGATACGCAGGATGGTTCCCAGATGAAAGAAAAGGTGGCACCAGGCCGAGTCGGGCCCGGTTTGATAGAGGGAAGTGGCTCCTGCAATTGCCCGCCAGTACAAGCAGGTCAAATTTTTTTTCCAGGGGAAAAAGGGGGGTAGTTTGTGTTCGGGGGCCCTGTGTCTGGGAGTGGCCGGCTGGCTCCTGAAAAATCCCTTTATTTGCAGGGGGGGGGTTTCCCGATGAAAGGGGGGCACCCGTTCGGGGTCGGGCTGGTTTTATTGAGGCAATGGCTCCTGAAAACTGCCCCCCCCCCGGAAACGGGGCGGGGGGGAGTTTTTTTGCCAGGGAAAAGGGGGCCCTGGTTTTTGTTCGGGGGCCTGGCTGGGAGTGGGGCCCCCGGGTCCTAAAATCCCGATACCAGGATGGTTCCCAGATTTAAAGGGGCACCCTTTCCCAGTGGGTGGTTTTATAAAAAAGTGGCCTTTAATTGGGGCCCCCCCCCCAAAAGGGGGGGTTTTTTTTCCAGGGAAAAAAGGGGGCCCCCTTTTTTTTTTTTGGGGGCCTGGGCTGGG
>NW_026995220.1:0-4311 GCF_028769735.1 Zonotrichia leucophrys gambelii
TCCCACTTTCATCTGGGAACCATCCTGCGTATCGTGGATTTTCAGGAGCCAGCGGCCACTCCCAGCCACAGGCCCCGAAACAAACCACGGCCCTTTTCCCTGGCAAAAAAACTAACCACCCGCTTCTGGCTGGCAGATTGCAGGAGCCACTTGACTCTATCAAACCAGCCCGACTCGCACTGGTGCCACCTTCATCTGGGAACCATCCTGCGTATCGTGGATTTTCAGGAGCCAGCCGGCCACTCCCAGCCACAGGCCCCAAAACACAAACTACGGCCCTTTCCTGGAATAAAACTGACCTGCCCGTCTTCTGGCTGGCAGATTGCAGGAGCCACTTGGCTCTTCAAACCAGCCCAACTTGGCACTGGTGCCACTTTCATCTGGGAACCATCCTGCGTATCGTGGATTTTCAGGAGCCAGCCGGCCACTCCCAGCACAGGCCCCGAACACAAACCACGGCCCTTTTCCCTGGCAATAAAACTGACCCCCCGCTTCTGGCTGGCAGATTGCAGGAGCCACTTGCCTCTATCAATACCAGCCGACTCGGCACTGGTGCCACCTTTCATCTGGGAACCATCCTGCGTATCGTGGATTTTCAGGAGCCAGCCGGCCACTCCCAGCCACAGGTCCCCAAACAAACTACGGCCCTTTTCCTGGAAGTAAAACTGACCTGCCCGTCATCTGGCTGGCAGATTGCAGGAGCCACTTGCCTCTATCAATCCAGCCCGACTCGGCACTGGTGCCACCTTTCATCTGGGAACCATCCTGCGTATCGTGGATTTTCAGGAGCCAGCGGGCCACTCCCAGCCACAGGCCCCCGAACACAAACCACGGCCCTTTTCCCTGGAAGTAAAAACTGACCTGCCCTCATCTGGCTGGCAGATTGCAGGAGCCACTTGCCTCTATCAAACCAGCCCGACTCGGCACTGGTGCCACCTTTCATCTGGGAACCATCCTGCGTATCGTGGATTTTCAGGAGCCAGCCGGCCACTCCCAGCCACAGGCCCCCGAACACAAACCACGGCCCTTTTCCCTGGAAAAAACTACCTGCCCGTTCTGGCTGGCAGATTGCAGGAGCCACTTGCCTCTATCAACCAGCCCGACTCGGCACTGGTGCCACCTTTCATCTGGGAACCATCCTGCGTATCGTGGATTTTCAGGAGCCAGCCGGCCACTCCCAGCCACAGGTCCCCAAACAAATACTACGGCCCTTTTCCCTGGAAGTAAAACTGACCTGCCCGTCATCTGGCTGGCAGATTGCAGGAGCCACTTGCCTCTATCAAACCAGCCCGACTCGGCACTGGTGCCACCTTTCATCTGGGAACCATCCTGCGTATCGTGGATTTTCAGGAGCCAGCCGGCCACTCCCAGCCACAGGCCCCAACACAATACTACGGCCCTTTTCCCTGGAAGAAAAACTGACCTGCCCGTCATCTGGCTGGCAGATTGCAGGAGCCACTTGCCTCTATCAAACCAGCCCGACTCGGCACTGGTGCCACCTTTCATCTGGGAACCATCCTGCGTATCGTGGATTTTCAGGAGCCAGCCGGCCACTCCCAGCCACAGGCCCCGAACACAAACCACGGCCCTTTTCCCTGGCAAACAAAACTTACCCACCCGCTTCTGGCTGGCAGATTGCAGGAGCACTTGCCTCATCAACCAGCCCGCTCGCACTGGTGCCACCTTCATCTGGGAACCATCCTGCGTATGTGGATTTTCAGGGCAGCGGCCACTCCAGCCACAGCCCCAAAAAACACGCCTTTTCCTGAATAAAACTGACCTGCCCTCATCGGCTGGCAGATTGCAGACACTGTTATCAACAGCCACTGCACTGTGCACTTTCATTGGGAACCATCCTGCGTATCGTGGATTTTCAGGAGCCAGCCGGCCACTCCCAGCACAGCCCCAACAAAACACGCCTTTTCCTGAAAAAAATACCGCCGCTTCTGGCTGGCAGATTGCAGGACCACTTGCTCTATCAACCAGCCCGACTCGGCATGGTGCCACTTTCATCTGGGAACCTCCTGGTATCGTGGATTTTCAGGAGCCAGCGGCACTCCAGCACAGGCCCCGAACACAAACACGGCCCTTTCCTGGAAAAAAACTACCCCCTTCTGGCTGGCAGATTGCAGGAGCCACTTGCCTCTATCAACCAGCCCGACTCGGCACTGGTGCCACCTTTCATCTGGGAACCATCCTGCGTATCGTGGATTTTCAGGAGCCAGCCGGCCACTCCCAGCCACAGGCCCCGAACACAAACTACGGCCCTTTTCCCTGGAAGTAAAACTGACCTGCCCATCACTGGCTGGCAGATTGCAGGAGCCACTTGCCTCTATCAACCAGCCCGACTCGGCACTGGTGCCACCTTTCATCTGGGAACCATCCTGCGTATCGTGGATTTTCAGGAGCCAGCCGGCCACTCCCAGCCACAGGCCCCGAACACAAACACGGCCCTTTTCCTGGCAAACAAAATACCTGCCGCCCTTCTGGCTGGCAGATTGCAGGAGCCACTTGCCTCTATCAACCAGCCCGACTCGGCACTGGTGCCACCTTTCATCTGGGAACCATCCTGCGTATCGTGGATTTTCAGGAGCCAGCGGCCACTCCCAGCCACAGGCCCCGAACACAAACCACGGCCCTTTTCCCTGGCAAACAAAACTACCCCCCGCTTCTGGCTGGCAGATTGCAGGAGCCACTTCGCTCTATCAAACCAGCCCGACTCGGCACTGGTGCCACCTTTCATCTGGGAACCATCCTGCGTATCGTGGATTTTCAGGAGCCAGCCGGCCACTCCCAGCCACAGGCCCCGAACACAAACTACGGCCCTTTTCCCTGGAATAAAACTGACCTGCCCATCTTCTGGCTGGCAGATTGCAGGACCACTTGGCTCTATCAAACCAGCCCGACTTGACATGGTGCCACTTTCATCTGGGAACCATCCTGCGTATCGTGGATTTTCAGGAGCCAGCCGGCCACTCCCAGCCACAGGCCCCCGAACACAAACACGGCCCTTTTCCCTGGCAAATAAAACTACCGCCCGCTCTGCTGGCAGATTGCAGGAGCCACTTGCCTCTATCAATCCAGCCCGACTCGGCACTGGTGCCACCTTTCATCTGGGAACCATCCTGCGTATCGTGGATTTTCAGGAGCCAGCCGGCCACTCCCAGCCACAGGCCCCCGAACACAAACCACGGCCCTTTTCCCTGGCAAACAAAACTCACCGCCCGCTTCTGGCTGGCAGATTGCAGGAGCCACTTGCCTCTATCAAACCAGGCCGACTCGGCACTGGTGCCACCTTTCATCTGGGAACCATCCTGCGTATCGTGGATTTTCAGGAGCCAGCGGGCCACTCCCAGCCACAGGCCCCCGAACACAAACTACGGCCCTTTTCCCTGGAATAAAACTGACCTGCCGCTTCTGGCTGGCAGATTGCAGGAGCCACTTGCCTCTATCAAACCAGCCCGACTCGGCACTGGTGCCACCTTTCATCTGGGAACCATCCTGCGTATCGTGGATTTTCAGGAGCCAGCGGCCACTCCCAGCCACAGGCCCCCCTTTTCCCTGGAAGAAAACTGACCTGCCCTCATCTGGCTGGCAGATTGCAGGAGCCACTTGCCTCTATCAATCCAGCCCGACTGGCACTGGTGCCACCTTTCATCTGGGAACCATCCTGCGTATCGTGGATTTTCAGGAGCCAGCCGGCCACTCCCAGCCACAGGCCCCGAACACAAACCACGGCCCCTTTCCCTGGCAAACAAAACTCACCTGCCCGCTTCTGGCTGGAAGATTGCAGGAGCCTCTTGACTCTATCAACCAGCCCGACTCGACACTGGTGCCACCTTTCATCTGGGGACCATTCTGCGTATTGTGGATTTTCAGGAGCCAGCCGGCCACTCCCAGCCACAGGCCCCCGAACACAAACCACGGCCCTTTTCCCTGGCAATAAAACTACCACCCGCTTCTGGCTGGCAGATTGCAGGAGCCACTTGCTCTATCAACCAGCCCGACTCGGCACTGGTGCCACCTTTCATCTGGGAACCATCCTGCGTATCGTGGATTTTCAGGAGCCAGCCGGCCACTCCCAGCCACAGGCCCCCGAACACAAACCACGGCCCTTTTCCCTGGCAATAAAACTGACCTACCCATCTTCTGGCTGGCAGATTGCAGGAGCCACTTGCCTCTATCAAACCAGCCACCCTTTGCACTGGTACCACCTTTCATCTGGGAACCATCCTGCGTATCGTGGATTTTCAGGAGCCAGCCGGCCACTCCCAGCCACAGGTCCCCAACACAATACCACGGCCCTTTTCC
>NW_026995221.1:0-4302 GCF_028769735.1 Zonotrichia leucophrys gambelii
TGGCACTGGTGCCACCTTTCATCTGGGAACCATCCTGCGTATCGTGGATTTTCAGGAGCCAGCCGGCCACTCCCAGCCACAGGCCCCAACACAAACCACGGCCCTTTCCCTGGAAGAAAACTGACCTGCCCTCTTCTGCTGGCAGATTGCAGAGCCACTTGCCTCTATCAAACCACCCGACTGGCACTGGTGCCACCTTTCATCTGGGAACCATCCTGCGTATCGTGGATTTTCAGGAGCCAGCCGCCACTCCCAGCCACAGGCCCCAACACAAACTACGGCCCTTTTCCCTGAGCAAAAACTGACCTGCCCGTCTATCTGGCTGGCAGATTGCAGAGCCACTTGCCTCTATCAAACCACCCGACTTGGCACTGGTGCCACCTTTCATCTGGAACCATCCTGCGTATCGTGGATTTCAGGAGCCAGCCGCCACTCCCAGCCACAGCCCCAACACAAACACGGCCTTTTCCCTGAAACAAAACTCACCCCCCCTTCTGGCTGGCAGATTGCAGGAGCCACTTGCCTCTATCAAACCAGCCCGACTGGCACTGGTGCCACCTTTCATCTGGAACCATCCTGCGTATCGTGGATTTTCAGGAGCCAGCCGGCCACTCCCAGCCACAGGCCCCCGAACACAAACCACGGCCCTTTTCCCTGGCAAACAAAATTCACCCGCCCCGCTTCTGGCTGGCAGATTGCAGGAGCCACTTGGTATTATCAAACCAGCTTGACTCGGCACTGGTGCCACCTTTCATCTGGGAACCATCCTGCGTATCGTGGATTTTCAGGAGCCAGCCGGCCACTCCCAGCCACAGGCCCCCGAACACAAACCACGGCCCTTTTCCCTGGCAAACAAAACTCACCTGTCCCGCTTCTGGCTGGCAGATTGCAGGAGCCACTTGGCCCTATCAAACCAGCCCGACTTGGCACTGGTGCCACCTTTCATCTGGGAACCATCCTGCGTATCGTGGATTTTCAGGAGCCAGCCGCCACTCCCAGCCACAGGCCCCAACACAAACACGGCCCTTTTCCCTGGAAAAAAAATCACCTGCCCACTTCTGGCTGGCAGATTGCAGGAGCCACTTGCCTCTATCAAACCAGCCCGACTTGGCACTGGTGCCACCTTTCATCTGGGAACCATCCTGCGTATCGTGGATTTTCAGGAGCCAGCCGGCCACTCCCAGCCACAGGCCCCCAACACAAACTACGCCCTTTTCCCTGGAAAGAAAATCACCTGCCGCTTCTGCTGCAGATTGCAGAGCCACTTGCCTCTATCAAACCAGCCCGACTTGGCACTGGTGCCACCTTTCATCTGGAACCATCCTGCGTATCGTGGATTTTCAGGAGCCAGCCGGCCACTCCCAGCCACAGGCCCCCGAACACAAACCACGGCCCTTTTCCCTGGAAAACAAAATTCCCCCGGCCCCCTTCTGGCTGGCAGATTGCAGGAGCCACTTGCCTCTATCAAACCAGCCCGACTTGGCACTGGTGCCACCTTTCATCTGGGAACCATCCTGCGTATCGTGGATTTTCAGGAGCCAGCCGGCCACTCCCAGCCACAGGCCCCCTGAACACAAACCACGGCCCTTTTCCCTGGCAAACAAAATTCACACCGCCCGCTTCTGGCTGGCAGATTGCAGGAGCCACTTGCCTCATTCAAACCAGCTCGACTCGGCACTGGTGCCACCTTTCATCTGGAACCATCCTGCGTATCGTGATTTTCAGGAGCCAGCCGCCACTCCCGCCACAGGCCCCCAAACACAAACTACGGCCCTTTTCCCTGGAAGTAAAACTCACCTGCCCGCTTCTGGCTGGCAGATTGCAGGAGCCACTTGCCTCTATCAAACCAGCCCGACTCGGCACTGGTGCCACCTTTCATCTGGGAACCATCCTGCGTATCGTGGATTTTCAGGAGCCAGCCGGCCACTCCCAGCCACAGGCCCCAAACACAAACCACGGCCCTTTCCCTGGCAAAAAAACTCACCCCCCGCTTCTGGCTGGCAGATTGCAGGAGCCACTTGCTCTATCAAACCAGCCCGACTTGGCACTGGTGCCACCTTTCATCTGGGAACCATCCTGCGTATCGTGGATTTTCAGGAGCCAGCCGGCCACTCCCAGCCACAGGCCCCAAACACAAACTACGGCCCTTTTCCCTGGAAGTAAAACTGACCTGCCCATCTTCTGGCTGGCAGATGCAGAGCCACTTGGCTCTATCAACCAGCCCCACTTGGCACTGGTGCCACCTTTCATCTGGGAACCATCCTGCGTATCGTGGATTTTCAGGAGCCAGCCGGCCACTCCCAGCCACAGGTCCCCAAACAAATCTACGGCCCTTTTCCCTGGTAGTAAAACTGACCTGCCCATCCTCTGGCTGGCAGATTGCAGGAGCCACTTGCCTCTATCAAACCAGCCCGGCTCGGCACTGGTGCCACCTTTCATCTGGGAACCATCCTGCGTATCGTGGATTTTCAGGAGCCAGCCGGCCACTCCCAGCCACAGGCCCCCGAACACAAACCACGGCCCTTTTCCCTGGCAAACAAAACTCGACCTGCCCTCTTCTGGCTGGCAGATTGCAGGACCACTTGCCTCATTCAAACCAGCCCGACTGGCACTGTGCCACCTTTCATCTGGGAACCATCCTGCGTATCGTGGATTTTCAGGAGCCAGCCGGCCACTCCCAGACACAGGCCCCAACACAAACCACGGCCCTTTTCCCTGGCAAACAAAACTCACCTGCCCGCTTCTGGCTGGCAGATTGCAGAGCCACTTGGCCTATATCAAACCAGCCCGACTCGGCACTGGTGCCACCTTTCATCTGGGAACCATCCTGCGTATCGTGGATTTTCAGGAGCCAGCCGCCACTCCCAGCCACAGGCCCCCAACACAAACTACGGCCCTTTTCCCTGAAGTAAAAAACCATGCCCCCTCTGGCTGGCAGATTGCAGGAGCCACTTCCTCTATCAATCCAGCCCGAGCTCGGCACTGGTGCCACCTTTCATCTGGGAACCATCCTGCGTATCGTGGATTTTCAGGAGCCAGCCGGCCACTCCCAGCCACAGGCCCCCGAACACAAACCACGGCCCTTTTCCCTGGCAAACAAAACTCACCCGCCCCGCTTCTGGCTAGCAGATTGCAGGAGCCACTTCCCTCTATCAAACCAGCCCGGCTCGGCACTGGTGCCACCTTTCATCTGGGAACGATCCTGCGTATCGTGGATTTTCAGGAGCCAGCCGGCCACTCCCAGCCACAGGCCCCGAACACAAACTACGGCCCTTTTCCCTAGCAAACAAATCTCACCAGCCCAGCTTCTGGCTGGCAGATTGCAGGAGCCACTTCCCTCTATCAAACCAGCCCGACTTGGCACTGGTGCCACCTTTCATGTGTGAACCATCCTGCGTATTGTGGATTTTCAGGAGCTAGCCGGCCACTCCCAGCCACAGGCCCCCAAACACAAACCACGGCCCCTTTCCCTGGAAGTAAAACTGACCTGCCCATCATCTGGCTGGCAGATTGCACGAGCCACTTGCCTCTATCAAACCAGCCCGACTTGGCACTGCTGCCACCTTTCATCAGGGAACCATCCTGCGTATTGTGGATTTTCAGGAGCCAGCCGGCCACTCCCAGCCACAGGTCCCCAAACAAATCCTACGGCCCTTTTCCCTGGATGTAAAACTGACCTGCCCGTCATCTGGCTGGCAGATTGCAGGAGCCACTTCCCCATATAAAACCAGCCCGACTTGGCACTGGTGCCACCTTTCATCTGGGAACCATCCTGCGTATCGTGGATTTTCAGGAGCCAGCCAGCCACTCCCAGCCACAGGCCCCCGAACACAAACCACGGCCCTTTTACCCTGGCAAAAAAAACTCACCCGCCCCGCTTCTGGCTGGCAGATTGCAGAGCCACTTGCCTCTATCAAATCAGCCTGACTTGCACTGGTGCCACCTTTCATCTGGGAACCATCCTGCGTATCGTGGATTTTTCAGAGCCAGCCGCCACTCCCAGCCACAGGCCCCAACACAAACACGCCCTTTTCCCTGGAATAAAACTACCTGCCCGTTCTTGGCTGCAGATTGCAGGAGCCACTTCCCTCTATCAAACCAGCCCGACTCGGCACTGGTGCCACCTTTCATCTGGGATCCATCCTGCGTATCGTGGATTTTCAGGAGCCAGCCGGCCACTCCCAGCCACAGCCCCCAAACACAAACTACGGCCCTTTTCCCTGGAAGTAAAACTGACCTGCCCATCATCTGCCTGGCAGATTGTACGAGCCACTTGCCTCTATCAAACCAGCCCGACTTGGC
>NW_026995222.1:0-4297 GCF_028769735.1 Zonotrichia leucophrys gambelii
TGGATTTTCAGGAGCAGCCGGCCACTCCCAGCCACAGCCCCGAAACAAACCACGCCCTTTTCCCTGGCAAAAAACTACCCGCCCGCTCTGGCTGGCAGATTGCAGGAGCCATTCCTCTATCAATCAGCCCGCTGCACTGGTGCCACTTTCATCTGGACCATCCTGCGTACGTGATTTTCAGGAGCAGCGCCACTCCCAGCCACAGGCCCCAAACAAAACTACGGCCTTTTCCCTGAATAAAACTGACCGCCCGTCATCTGGCTGGCAGATTGCAGGAGACTTCCCTATCAACCAGCCCACTCGGCACTGTGCCACCTTTCATCTGGAACCATCCCGTATCGTGGATTTTCAGGAGCCAGCGGCCACTCCAGCCACAGCCCCCGAACACAAACACGGGCCTTTTCCTGCAAACAAAACTCACCCCCCCGCTTCGGCTGGCAGATTGCAGAGCCACTTGCCTCTATCAAACCAGCCGACTCGGCACTGGTGCCACCTTTCATCTGGGAACATCCTGCGTATCGTGGATTTTCAGGAGCCAGCCGGCCACTCCCAGCCACAGGCCCCCAACAAAACACGGCCCTTTTCCCTGGAATAAAACTGACCTGCCCGTCTCTGCTGGAGATTGCAGGAGCCACTTGCCTATCAACCACCCGACTTGCACGGTGCACCTTTCATGGGAACCATCTGCGTATCGTGGATTTTCAGGAGCCAGCGGCCACTCCAGCCACAGGTCCCCAAACAAACTACGGCCTTTTCCCTGGAATAAAACTGACCTGCCCATTCTGGCTGGCAGATTGCAGGAGCCACTTCCTATATCAAACCAGCCGACTCGGCACTGGTGCCACCTTTCATCTGGGAACCATCCTGCGTATCGTGGATTTTCAGGAGCCAGCCGCCACTCCCACCACAGCCCCAAACAAAAATACGGCCCTTTTCCTGAAGTAAAACTGACCTGCCCGTCATCTGGCTGGCAGATTGCAGGAGCCATTGCCTCTATCATCCAGCCCGACTCGGCACGGTGCCACCTTTCATCTGGAACCATCCTGCGTATCGTGGATTTTCAGGAGCCAGCCGCCACTCCCACCACAGGCCCCCGAACACAAACACGCCTTTTCCTGCAAACAAAACTAACCACCCCCTTCTGGCTGGAAGATTGCAGGAGCCACTACTTCAACCAGCCGACTGCACTGGCCACCTTTCATCTGGGAACCATCCTGCGTATGTGGATTTTCAGAGCCAGCCGGCCACTCCCAGCCACAGGCCCCAACACAAACTCGCCTTTTTCCTGGAATTAAAACTACCTGCCCCTTCTGGCTGGCAGATTGCAGGAGCCACTTGCCCTATCAAACCAGCCCGACTTGCACTGTGCACTTCATCTGGGAACCATCCTGCGTATCGTGATTTTCAGGAGCCAGCCGGCCACTCCCAGCCACAGGCCCCAAACAAACACGGCCCTTTTCCCTGGAATAAAACTGACCTGCCCGTCATCTGGCTGGCAGATTGCAGGAGCCACTTGCCTCTATCAACCAGCCGACTCGGCACGGTGCCACCTTTCATCTGGGAACCATCCTGCGTATCGTGGATTTTCAGAGCCAGCCGCCACTCCCAGCCACAGGCCCCCAACACAAACCACGGCCCTTTTCCTGAAAAAACTACCCCCCCTCTGCTGCAGATTGCAGGAGCCACTGCCCTATCAACCAGCCCGACTCGCACTGGTGCACCCTTTCACTGGGAACATCCTGGTATCGGGATTTCAGAGCCAGCCGCACTCCCAGCCACAGCCCCGAACAAAACCACGCCCTTTTCCTGGCAAACAAAACTACCCACCCCGCTCTGGCTGGAGATGCAGGACCACTTCTCTTCAAACCCCGACTCGACACTGGTGCCACCTTCATCTGGGAACCATCCTGCTATGGGATTTTCAGAGCCAGCGCCACTCCACCACAGGCCCCAAACAAAATACGCCCTTTCCCTGGAATTAAACTGACCTCCCACTCGGCTGCAGATTGCAGGAGCCACTTGCCTCATCAACCAGCCCACTGGCACGGTGCCACTTTCATTGGAACCATCCGCGTATCGGATTTTCAGGAGCCAGCGCCACTCCCACCACAGGCCCCAAAAAACCACGCCCTTTTCCTGCAAAAAAACTACCCGCCCGCTTTGGTCAGATTGCAGGGCCACTTCCTCTATCAACCACCCGACGGCACTGTGCCACCTTCATCTGGAACCATCTGCACGTGGATTTCAGGAGCCACCGCCACTCCCACCACAGGCCCCCAAACACAAACTACGGCCCTTTTCCCTGAAAAAATGACCTGCCCATCTGCTGGCAGATTGCAGGACCACTTGCCTCTACAAACCACCCGACTGGCACTGGTCCACCTTTCATCTGGGAACCATCCTGCGTATCGTGGATTTCAGGAGCCAGCCGCCACTCCAGCACAGGCCCCCGAACAAAACCACGGCCCTTTTCCCTGCAATAAAACCACCCCCCCTTCTGGCTGGCAGATTGCAGGAGCCACTTGCCTCTATCAAACCAGCCCACTCGCACTGGTGCCACCTTTCATCTGGAACCATCCACGTATCGTGGATTTTCTAGACAGCCGGCCACTCCAGCCACAGGCCCCAAAAACAAACACGGCCCTTTTCCCTGGAATTAAAACATGACCTCCCATCTCTGCTGGCAGATTGCAGGAGCCACTTGCTACTATCAAACCAGCCCGACTCGGCACTGTGCCACCTTTCATCTGGGAACCATCCTGCGTATCGTGGATTTTCAGAGCCAGCCGGCCACTCCCAGCCACAGGCCCCAAACACAAACCACGGCCCTTTTCCTGAATTAAACTGACCTGCCCATCTTCTGGCTGGCAATTGCAGGACCACTTGCCTCTATCAAACCAGCCCGACTTGGCACTGTGCCACCTTGTCTGGGAACCATCCTGCGTATCGTGGATTTTCAGAGCCAGCCGGCCACTCCCAGCCACAGCCCCCAAACACAACCTACGGCCCTTTTCCCTGGAAGAAAACTGACCGCCCGTCATCTGGCTGGCAGATTGCAGAGCCACTTGCCCTCTATCAAACCAGCCGACTCGGCACTGGTGCCACCTTTCATCTGGGAACCATCCTGCGTATCGTGGATTTTCAGGAGCCAGCCGGCCACTCCCAGCCACAGGCCCCCAACACAACCAAAGGCCCTTTTCCCTGGAAAAAAAACTGACCCCCTCTTCTGGCTGGCAGATTGCAGGAGCCACTTCCCACTATCAACCACCCGACTTGGCAAGTGCCACCTTTCATCTGGAACCATCCTGCGTATCGTGGATTTCAGGAGCCAGCGCACTCCCAGCCACAGTCCCCAAACACAAATAACGGCCTTTCCCATGAAATTAAAACTACCGTGCCATGCATCTGGCTGGCAGATTGCAGAGCCACTTCCCTTATCAAACCAGCCCGACTCGACACTGGTGCCACCTTTCATCTGGGAACCATCCTGCGATCGTGGATTTTCAGGAGCCAGCCGCCACTCCCCGCCACAGCCCCCAAACAAAACTACGCCCTTTCCCTGAATTAAACTGACCTGCCATCATCTGGCTGGCAGATTGCAGAGCCACTTGCTCTATCAAACCAGCCCGACTGCACTGGTGCCACCTTTTATCTGGGAACCATCCTGCGTATCGTGGATTTTCAGGAGCCAGCCGGGCCCCTCCAGCCACAGGCCCCAACACAAACACGGCCCTTTTCCCCGGAAGTAAAACTACCCTGCCCTTCTGGCTGGCAGATTGCAGGAGCCACTTGCCCCTATCAAACCAGCCCGACTTGGCACTGGTGCCACCTTTCATCTGGGAACCATCCTGCGTATCGTGGATTTTCAGGAGCCAGCCGGCCACTCCCAGCCACAGGCCCCCAACACAAACACGGCCCTTTTCCCGGAAAAAAACTTTTCCCCCCCGTTCTGGCTGGCAGATTGCAGGACCCTTGGGCCCCATCAAAAAACCCCCTTGGCACGGTGCACCTTTTTATCGGGAACCATCCGCTATGTGGATTTTCAGGAGCCCGCCGGCCCTCCCCCCACAGGCCCCCAACAAAACTACGCCTTTTCCCCGGAAGTAAAACTGACCTCCCTCATTGGTGGGAGATTGCAGGACCCCTTGCCCCTATCAAACCGCCCACTTCACTGGTGCCCCTTTCATCTGGGAAACCCTCCCGCGATCGTGGATTTTGGAGCCCCCCGGCCACCCCAGCCACAGGCCCCCAAAAACAAAACGGCCCTTTCCCTGAAAAAAAATCCCCGCCCCCCTTC
>NW_026995223.1:0-4297 GCF_028769735.1 Zonotrichia leucophrys gambelii
ACCCCCAAAACCTGCGTATCGTGGATTATCAGGAGCAGCCGGCCACTCCCAGCCACAGGGCCCCCAAAAGCAAAATAGGACCTTTTTTCCCTTTAAGTAAACTGCCTGCCCATCACTGGTGGGAATTGAGGAGCCATTGGCTCTATCAAACCGCCGATTGGCGCTGCTGCACCTTTCATCTGAGAACCCTCCTGGTTCGTGGATTTTCGGAGCCAGCCGGCCACTCCCACCACGGCCCCCGAAAACAAAAAACCCGGCCTTTCCCCGGTAAACAAAAATCACCCGCCGTGGTGTGGCTGGCAGATTGCAGGAGCACTTGCCTCTATAAAAACCCCCTGATTTGGCATGCTGCCAGTTTTAACTGGGAACCATCCTGGTATGGTGGATTTTCAGGAGCCACCGGCCACTCCCAGACAGGCCCCAAACACAAACTACGGCCCTTTCCCCTGGCAAAAAAAAACTCCCCGCCGTGCGTCAAGCTGGGAGATTGCAGGAGCCACTTGCCTCTATCAAAACCCCCCCTGACTTGGGACTGCGCCACTTTTTAAACGGGGAACCCTCCTGCATATTGGATTTTAGGACCCGCCGGGACTCCCCGCAAGGCCCCCAAAAACAAACTACGGGGCCCCCCTCCCTGGAAGTAAAACTGACCTGCCCCCTTCGGTGGCAATTGCGGAAACACTTGGGTCTCTCAAACCAGCTCAACTTGGTACTCTGCCGCCTTTCTTGGGAACCATCCTGGTACGGGATTTTAGGAGCCAGCCCGGGCCCCTCCCCGCCCCAAAGGCCCCGAACACAAACTACGGCCTTTTTTCCCCGGGAACAAACCCCCCACCCGCTTTGGCGGGGAGATTGCAGGAGCACTTCCCCCTATCAAACCCCCGCCGGCACTGGGGCCCCTTTATCTGGGAACCCTCCTGCGTATCGGGTTTTCTGGGGGCCCGCCCCCACTCCCAGCCACAGGCCCCCCCCCAACAAAAACCCCGGCCCTTTTCCCCGGCAAACAAAACCACCGCCCCGATTCTGGCTGGCAGATTGCAGGGGAAAACTTCCCTCTATCAACCAGCCCGACTCGGATGGTGCCACCTTTTATCTGGGAACCATCCTCGTAAAATAATTTTCCCCGGGGCCAGCCGGCCACTCCCACCCGGGCCCCCGGGCACAACCAGGCCCTTTTCCCCGGCAAAAAAACTCACCTGTTCCCCTTTTGGGTGGCAGATTGCGGAGCCACTTCCCTCTATCAAACCCGCCGGGTCGGGACTGGTGCCACTTTCATCTGGGAACCACCCGCGTATCGTGGGTTTTCAGGAGCCCGCGGCCACTCCCCGCCCCAGGCCCCGAACACAAATACGGGTCTTTTCCTGGAAAAAAAACCAACCCCCCATTCTGGGGTGGCAGATTGAGAGCCATTGCCCCTATCCCAGCCCCTTGGACTGGTGCCACCTTTCATCGGGAACCATCCTGCGTATCTTGATTTTCAAGAGCCCCGCCCGGGCCCCTCCCAGCCCCAAATCCCCAAACAAATTACGGGCCCTTTCCCCGGAATAAAATGACCCGCCCCCTCTTTGGTGGGAGATTGAGGAACCATTGGCTCTCTCAAAACACCCAATTTGGGATGGTGCCACCTTTTATCTGGGAACCATCCCGCATATGTGGATTTTTCAGGGGCAGCCGCCACACCCCGCCATAGGCCCCAAAACAAACTACGGGCCCCTTTTTCCCGGGAAAAAAAACTCACCCGCCCCCCTTCTGGTGGCAGATTGCAAGCCCTTCCCCCTATCAAAACCGCCCGACTCGGGCCTGGTGCCACCTTTCTCTGGGAAACCCTCCTGGTATCGTGGATTTTCAGGAGCCAGCCGGCCACTCCAGCCACAGGCCCCCAAAAAAAAAACCCGGCACTTTTCCCTGGAAAAAAAACTGAGAGCCCCCCTTTGGGTGGTAGATGGCGGAGCCCCTTTTTACTATCAAACAGTCCGACTTGGACGTCTGCCGCCTTTCTTTTGGAACCATCCTGCGTACGTGGTTTTCAGGGGCCAAAAGGCCACTCCCAGCCCCAGGCCCCCGTAAACAAACTACGGCCCTTTTCCCCCGGGAAACAAAACTCATCCCCCCCATTCTTTTGGGACATTGCAGGAGCCACCTTTGGTCATCATGCCGCCTGACTCGACATTTTTGCCCCCTTCAAACTGGGATCCATCCTGCGTATCGTGGATTTTCGGAGCCAGCCGGGGATCCCCCGCCACAGGCCCCCAAACACAAAAAACGGCCCTTTTCCCCGGGGAAATAAAACTGACCTGCCCGTCTTCTTGTGGCAGATTGCAGGAGCCACTTGCCCCATCAAACCAGCCCGACTGGCACTGGTGCCACCTTTCATTGGGAACCATCCAGCGATCGTGGTTTTAGGGGCCAGCCCGGCCCCTCCCAGCCACAGGCCCCAAACCAAACCACGGCCCTTTTCCCCCGGAAGTAAAACTGACCTCCCGTCATCTGGCTGGCAGATTGCAGGAGCCACTTGCCTCTATCAAAACCCGCCGACTGGAAATGGGGCCCCCTTCATCTGGGAACCATCCTGCGTATCGTGGATTTTCAGGAGCCCGCCGGTCATCCCATACACAGTCCCCAAACAAATATACGGCCCTTTTTTCCCCGGAATTAAAACAGACCCGCCCTCCTGGCTGGCAGATTCAGGAGCACTTGCCCCTATCAAACCACCCACTTGGCACTGGTGCCACCTTTCATTGGGAACCATCCTGCGTATGGGATTTTAGGAGCCCGCAGCCACTCCGAGCCCTGGCCCCAAAACCCAAACCCCCGGCCCTTTCCCCGGCAAACAAAAATTTACCCCCCCCGCTTTGGCTGGGAATTGCATGAGCCCCTTCCTCATCAAAACCCGCCTGACTCGGTATGGGGCCACCTTTTATCTGGGGAAACCTCCGCGTATCGTGGATTTTTAGGAGGCAGCCGGCCCCTCCCCCACGGCCCCAAACACAAACTACGGCCCTTTTCCCCGGGAAATAAAAAATGCCTGCCCCGTCATCTGGCTGGGAGATTGAAGGGCCCCTTGCCTCTCAAACCCGCCGACTTGGCACTGTGCCCCCTTTCATCTGGGAACCATCCTCGTATCGTGGATTTTCAGGAGCCAGCCCGGGCCCTCCCACCCCGGGGCCCCAAACACAAACTACGGCCATTTTCCTGAAGTAAAAAATGACCTGCAGTCATCTGGCTCAGATTGGGAGGGCCACTTGCCCCTATCAAACCAGCCCGACTTGGATGGTGCCCCCCTTTTATTGGAACATCCCGCGTACGTGGATTTTCAGGGGCCAGCCGGCCACTCCCACCCCTGGCCCCCCAAAAACAAACCCGGCCCTTTTCCCTGGCAAAAAAACTCACCCCCCCGCTTTTGGCTGGCAGATTGCAGGAGCCATTCCCTCTATAATCCACCCACTTGGCACTGGGGCCACCTTGGTTGGGAACCCTCCCCGATCTGGGTTTTCAGGGGCCAGCCCGGCCCCCCCGCCACGGCCCCCCCCAAAAAAACCCGGCCCTTTTTCCCCGGCAAAGAAAACCCCCCCGCCCCGTCTGGCTGGCAGATTGCAGGAGCCACTTTTCCCCCTATCAAACCCGCCCGATTGGGATGGTGCCCCTTGGGTCTGGGGGGCCATCCACGTATTTTGGGGTTTTCACGAACCACCGCCACTCCCCGCACGGTCCCTAAAAACAACTACGGTCCTTTTCCCCGGAATAAATCTGACCTGCCCTCTCTGGTGGCACATTGCAGCAGCATTGGTAAATCAAACCTGCCCAACTTGGCACTGGTGCCCCCCTTTATTGGGAACCATCCGCATGTGGGTTTTCAGGGGCCAGCCCGGCACTCCACCACAGGCCCCGAACACAAACCCGGCCCTTTTTCCCCGGCAAGAAAACTACCCGCCCCGTTCTGGTGGCAGATTGCAGGAGACCTTCCCTCTTCAACCAGCCCCCTCAGCACTGGTGCCCCCTTTTATTGGGGGCCCTCCCGCGTACATGGATTTTCAGGACCGCCGGCCACTCCCAGCCCAAGTCTCAAAAAAATCTACGGCCCTTTTCCCTGGAAGTAAAAACTGACCCGCCCCTATCTGCCTGGCCATTGCAGCAGCCACTTGTAAAATCAAACCCCCCAATTGGATGGCCACCCTTTTATCTGGGGAAACCCTCCTGGTATCGGGATTTTTAGGAGCCAGCCCGGGCCCCTCCCCGCCCCAGGCCCCGCACAAACCACGGCCCTTTTCCCCGGAAATAAAAATGACCGCCCCCTCAT